>NC_081413.1:679751849-680054516 GCF_030272615.1 Cryptomeria japonica
ATATCATATCAAAGAAAAGTGAATTTGGGCCAAGGATGAAAATGCATGATTGGCATACCTTCATTAAGGTAATTCATGTTCTTATATATTTACTATATATTTGTATACTACGCATGTACTTTTCATTGTATTATGTTAGAAAAAAATGAATAAATTTTATAATTGTTGTAGTACATTCTACCTCTATCTCTCCCAGACCACTTCGACAATAATGTCAAGCAAGTCATATATGATCTTGGAAAATACATGAGGTAAGTATTGATATTTATTTAGTTCATTGTATAGATATTATATTTGCGATTTGTTTTACTTGTTATGTAATATATTTTTTTGTGTCTTGAATATATTGTAGGTGGTTGTCATGTAAAAAAATTCATAAAGAAGATATAAAATATTGGAAGAGAAAAATTCCTCATCTAATGTGTGAAATGCAAAAGTGTCTACCTTTAGCTTTTTTCAATGCACAAGAACACTACCTCATACACCAAGTTGAGGAGATTGAATTGTGTGGACCTATACACACTAGGTCAATGTGGATGGTTGAGAGGCACTTGAAATTTTTCAAGGCTTTGATTCGACAAAGAGCACATCCTGAGGGTTCTATGGTGGAGGGATATATGGTATACCAGACTATGGTGTACATTTTTGAATATCTTCCTAAGTTTGCAACAAAGATCCACGTGGATCGCATTTCGGATCCCAACCCCATTAACAAATACGAAGGGGGGTACTCGACGGGGAAAGGTAGATTGAGGAAAGCGAGAGGTAATTATAAGATGTTATTGTAGTTAATTAATTTTTAATCTTCAAAATATATCGGTTGTAAGAATTCTATTTATTTTTTGTACAGTTGGTCGAGAGTGCGATACACTACATTTATATATTGCAAACAATCTTGATTGGATGACGGTATGGATTGAACGTTGTCGATATTTTGGTCGCACATTAACATGGGAAGGTGTGGATTTATTGGTTAAAGAAGCTCATCGTAATGGAGATTACAATGTTACGCAAAGGGAAATTGATTTAGCATATGGTTTAAGAGATAAACAGGTACATATAAATTTATTAATCACCCATATGTTTATCAACTCACGATGCAATAATTTTTACATGTTTGACATATTGCAGGTCAAACACCACAACGCTATGTGCTACAATGGTCATAAATTTTGCATCAAAAAGTTGGATGACATGAAGAAAACTTGTGATTCTGGGATAACTGCAGTCTTTAGGTGAAAAATATTTCATCGAGAAACGACATACATCCTCAAGAGTCTCAAAATTGATACTATGGCATTTTGGATGATATACTTGAGTGTAACTTTAATTCCTTCAAATTAGTTTTGTTCGTCATCAAATGGTACAGGCTACGATTGAATTAAAATGATCCTGATAGAACTATTATTGAACATGATAATGGTTTTATAATGGTTAATACAAGGTCATTTGAACCAGTTGGGGATGAGCCCTATGTTCTTCCAAGCCAATGTGAGCAGGTATTTTACTCAGAGGTTCGACATAAACCGGGTTGATCATTTGTTGTTAGACATGATCATAGAGGAAGGCCGATAAAGTATAATGTGATGGAAGAAGAAGATACCAAAGAAGTAGAAGATGATCACAATCGACAGTTACTCAATGATGACATGAAGAAGAAGAAGAAGCTGATGATGGTGATGGTGATGGTGATGGTGGTGGTGGTGGTGGTGATGATGAGGATGATGATGATGATGATGATGATGATGATGATGATGATGATGACATGAATGAAATGTATGAGGTATGAGATTAGTATATTATCTATTTAATATTGATTTCTTGATAGAAATTTATTTGACTTACATGGTTACATAATTAATTCAATATGTTTTAAATTATAATGTCATTACATAATTAATTCATGATGCACTTTTTAATGTTTTTAATTCATGTTCCACCTCTAGCAGGTCCTAATAGTATAACTATGCCACCTCAAGGAGATGGAGATAGGGAGAGTGACTATTTATGAGACATTTTTTAAACTTTGTGTTTATTTATCGAATTTGGATTGTTTATTAGCTATATGATGGATGTTTATTTAAAATATATATGTGATGGATTACATGTTTATGATGATACATGTGACATTTTTTGAACTTTGTGTTTATTTATAGAATGTGGATTGTTTATTACCTATGTGATGGATGGTGATTTATGATACATATGTGATGGATTACATGTTTATGATGACACATATGTGATGGTTATGATGCTCAATTATGTATATATGATGATACATATGTGATTCTTATGATGCTTATGATACATATGTATTTAATGTTTATCAACTTATAAATGTAATGCTTATGATGCTCAATTAATGGTGCTGATTTCATGTATATATTTTGTGTGATGTTGTCACCCTTGGTGGGAACAGGTCATTGACAACAAACATCGTCAAACCTTTAGTTGAGGATCCTGCATAGTCTACATAAAGTAAAGGTAAGGAATTAAAAAATTTACAATGATTATGATGACAACATTTTTTTTTTATTTAATACTCTTTTTGTCTACAAAGTTCATGTTGTTCATGTTGTGTACTATGTAATTTTTAACTAACATGAGATAATTGAATTACATGTGCAGGAACCTGAACCCCTTTGACAAGGATCCTGCACAATCTCGTGGATCGACAGGTATAAGTCAATACACCCTATAGAAACAGTTTATTTTTAAAAAATTACTTGGAAAACAAACTTCCTCAATATTTCAAACCTCGACATTAGCAGTAAATTTAATACAGTTATTCAAATTTTAATCTCAACATCAAATTTAGGGTCGACTTCTTCATCAACATTGCCCTCATTTGAAAAATATCTCTCTCATTACCAACTAACTCTCTCATTTGATGGAGTGCATGTACCACCAAATAGGTATTTGTTAGATGTGTCTTCCTCAAGTGAGGGAAATGCAGGAATACAAATGAAAGTAAGACATGTAGTAGGTCTACAATAGGGAGATCAGCTAGAGGTCAAAAGATTATAAGAAAATTCAATAAACGCATGAAATTTTTCCTTCCTCAAGGAGGGTCATGTTCTTATGATGATGAGACCAAAGGCAACATTGAGGTGCCCTTGAGGTACAAAAATCTACAGAAACAATGGGTACCCAAGGAACTTCCTCCAATAAACACTGATTTTTGTGTTAATGATAGGATATATCGCATAGCACCTTCGTCGTTACATGGTTTGGGCCTATTTTCCATGGACGACATAAAGTTCTATTACAACAAAGTTGTTGAATTGGTGGAGTTTGTCAGGCCTTGTTACAATTACAATAATTGGATGTAGATTGTTTGATATAAAAAAGTATGCGTAGGTATGCACTGTTAGCAAATTATATACAACAGAAAGATAATGATCAAAGTAAACAAGTGGTTGTATACATTGATGGAAGGCCAAAAGCAACAGGGAATATTGCAGGTTTTATAAATAGTACGCGACCTGGGTCAACTAATAAACAACCCAATTGTATATTTGAGGCGCACGAGGGAAATCATGTATTCGTATGTGCGATAAAATCAATAAGTGCAGGGGAAGAGCTGCTAATCGATTATAATTTTAATCATATAGATACAAACAAAGTTACTATCATGGGGGTGGTATGTACTATATACCATTTAAATTAACCAACCTCCAATTAATGACTTTAATATACCATTTTATTATTATGTTTTTTCTAAGTCTATTGGTTTCATTTTGCTAACGTTTTTATATTTTTTCTTTGTCACAGGGCAACATGGATCCATCACATGGCACAGATAGGGATGTACGTCGTGACACTTCTACCGAGTAGGTAAACCTCATTATAATTGTACAAATTAGATAGAGGCAAATTGTTACATTATTATGTTCTTTTTTTAGTGTTTTAGAGTAATTTTGTAATTATTAATGATATTCTTGTCACAAATGGATGTTTAGGGAAAGGAAAAGGGAGCTGCAGTACCTGAGCACCTCTCTAGGGATGTGGACTCAATGAGATTAAGCGATGATGACCCTACAAATTCCACAAACCCTATGGAATTGATAAAAAAGTCTATTAGAAAAATCAGTAGAGATATTGTTGCTTTGGCATCCATGGAGCCTCAAACTGATGAGATATGAGAGAGGGTGCAAAAATTGATTCGGACAACAGAAAACTTGCAAGTAAGTAGTAATGAAAGCTTTAATTATAACAAAAGTTCAATAATGGTTTATATTTTATACTATTTTATGTCATTAACTAAAATATGTACGTGTTGTTTTTACAACAATTTATGCATCCTCATCAACCTGGTGGCCATGATCAGGGTATTGCAAGTAGTTTAGGTGATGAGTATTTTCTTGGCTTATCACTTTGAGTACCCAAAATACATCATACTTGATACTGTCAATGTTCATAATAAAGGTTCATCATTGTTTACAATTCTTGCACTTTTCATATATTTATTGTATTATTCTTCAGGTGTTGTCAATTCTCCTGTACAAAGGTCGTTGGTGCCTCATCGGAGGCTAGGCCCACCTGTATTGTCGACTGTAATGTCAGTAACACACAACATGCAGACATCCTCTACTACACGTCATATTGGCCCGCCCACTGTTGGTAGATCCCTCTGTTGCTCTATCTTCTGTTATGTGTTTATTTCCCTTCAAGCGTTCTTTCTTGGGGGCATTTCATAGTGGATTCATTTTCTACAGCAGAAGATGCACATGAGGATGCGCCAGAGGCAACTACTGCTAATAACATACCATCATTTTCTGGATCTTCTCGTATTGCTAGTACGGGAATGTTGCAGGTCACATTGGTGGTGAGCGATGAAGAAATGATTCCCTTAAAGATACAAAAGGTCCCAGGTACTTTAAAATTGTTATTATATATAGTCTAATTGCAATTTACTTTCTGATCACTCATTTTGGGCTAATGATCCCATGAATTTTTTTCAGGAAATGATATTTTTTATAAAAATATTTGGGCCCATGATATGTAAAAGGTGGAACATCATATGTGAACTAAACCTAATCCACTATTTTGATTTCATATCATTGCTAGAATAGTTTTCCTTTGATCAATTTCTTGAACTATAATAAATGTAGCTTCAGTTCATTTCTAAATCTAACAGGTTTGTTTTTGCTTTAAAAGGTTGAATGACCAAGAAAAAAGGTTAAAAGATGAATTGACAAACTGTATGGTTGAGTGGTTTGGAAATGAAACTTTCGACAAAACCAAGCTCCTTGAAAAAGCTGGCAGATATCTAAATATGTGAGGGACCAATACAGGACCCATTTAGAGAAGAATGTAAAGTACAAGCGTCCCCCCATGACTCCAGAGAGGGAGTGGAAGGACTTGATTTTGGATGCCAAGGAGAGAATTGAAAGGAAAAAAGGAAATACACCACCAGATGCCAAAAGAAGGTATGGGATACTATTAAGAATGTAATTATGTACTAATTAATTACTCTTTATATTTATATAATCTAACATTTCAAACTTTTCATAGACTAAGTGACACGTCAAAGGAAACCAAGGCAAGACAAGAAAAGAACAAGCAACACAAACTTGGCTCTGGTGGTTATATGAAACTTGCCGCACTAATTGTAAGTATTTGTAAATGAAATATTGCATCAAAATATTTATAAATTGTAAATGACTTTTTTTTATCAAACGATGCAAGCAAAATTCACAATACCAAGCAAAAATGCAGGGCTCTGAATTCAATAGAGCACCCACAGAAGATGACAAGAGAATTTTCTACCAGCAAGGCTATACAGTCGTGGCTGATCGGCTATGAGAATTGAGTTGGCAAACATAAGATTCTAGTGCATCCATCACACAGGTAAATAAGCTAAATGAAAATTGTTTCAAATTGAATACTTTACCAGTAATCTAATTGATGTTGATTTCCAACATAAAGTGACTATATTTGTTTAAAATAAGCAAGCAATGATAACAATGTGCATGACATTGGAATGCAGCCTACTAATCATGAAACACCACTTGCACATGAAGGTTCAGATGTGCATCCTAGTAGTGGAGGTATTCATTTGCTATTCAAATTTATTTATGTAATTATTAATACAATTAAACATATTAATTTGTAATTAGAGTAGTAATTAATGTAACCTTTTTTGTTAATATTTTAGAGCATGTAGTTGGTGGTGACCAAGTGGAGCATGATCCAGGTACACAACATCAGGAACGTGATGTTCCCCAATCAGGTAAAGAGGACCACTATTATTCATTTAAACAAATTTAATTGCAATTGGTGTTCAGCATTAATGTAACCTTTAGTATTTCAACTCCAAAGGATCTACAGGGTGTTCAACATGTTGAGGTTGAGGCTAGACAAAATGATGTGGCCCCACCAGGTAAAGAGCGCAACAGTTATGTTCTCTAAATTAATGAAATACTTGTAACAATAATAAAAAATGTTTTGAATTTAACCCATTTCTTTGTTATTGCAGAGGACCTCCTCTTCGCTTAAGTGTACAACTTGCCCTCAGTATAGAACTAGGCATACATCGAGATCATGAGCAGAAGGCAGAACAACTAAAGAGGGGGGAAATGATGAAGAAAATGATGCTCCACTTAGTCTTTTCATAGCTTCAAACAAAAAACAAAAAAAGAAATGATTGTAATCTACCTTATTTGATAATGACTGATTTTGATGTGTTAATGAATGTAATTATGTGCTAATGAATGGTTATGAATGATATGTGTTACTTAATATTGATGAATGTTGTGTGTTAATTAATGTTAATCAATGTTATGTGTTAATGAATGTTATGTGATATTAATGAATGAATGTTAGATGTTATCGGGGAATTTAGAGTGGTGTTAGGGAGGGGAGGGGCCAAATGAGCTTCCACCTTCACGTGGTTGGCCCTGTTAAGTAGAAAATATTAAACTATTCTCGAAACCAAGAGAAGCTCAATAAGATAACACACTTTTCAATATTTCATTATGTTGCACAGTTAATCTTATTGAATAATGTATATTGAATCTTAATTGCAAGGTCCAACAAAGCCAACACAAACAACAACCCCACAAGTTGTTGGGTATAATGATCTCCCAGATTGTCATGTATGTACACTAATAGTATGAGTTGCTTCTAGTGTTGATATCCATAGCGGGACTGCAAAAGTTATGAATATGCCTCATCCTTGTAAGTTTTTTTATTACTTGACATTTTCTTTAGCATTTTTAAATTTTCCTTATCATTTTAAGTCTGGCCACTTTTATATGGAATTTATTGTTCTAGTTTTTAACTATCTATCAGACATTATTGATACAAGGACTTGCATTGCATCCATTTTTTCAATTAGGTATTATAAAGGGTAGGTTGTATTTGTAAATGTCTCTTTGAGTTCATCCAAATTTTATAACTGCTACCTCACATCTCATTATTGCTTCATATCTCTATGTTCTATGAGGAGAACACCTAGTTTTTCTTTGCCAATCCTCTAAGACAGTTTATGAAGAATTATTGTAGCAGTATTTCATTATTCACTGTGTTGGAATTTGAACTATTTATGAATTTCATGGTTGCAAATTGTCCTTAGACTGCTAATCCTATGTTGAAGCTGCTCCTTTGAAGGCATTTGGATTGAAATCATAATCATGATCATTGTACTACTACAATAAAATACTGTGACAAACTCTTTGATGGCTATCAATACATTATTAATTCTTGTTATATCATATGATTGTGAAGGATACCTCCACGATGGTGACTTTTGATCAGTTATAATGCTATAAATTCGAATGTCCTCATTAATATCAAGATTCCTTTCTAAGACTATATTTTTCATTGTATTTACTTTGATGCCACTGTCTTGATGAATGGAATACGGTGCTTTGCATCTTAAGTCATTGTTTCTCTCTTGGTTGTTTTCCAGTGAATGGACTATGACCTTTTGTACAATGATCATGATAATGGTGTTTGCACCTAATCCTTTATACATTACTAATCTCTTGGTTTTGGGACCCTTAGTCACTGTAACTACTTCTTTTATGATTTTGATGTACCTAACTTTGAGACTGTCCTTTAACTATTAAGTGTGGGACTTTGTTTTCACCATTGACTGTCAAATGATCTAGACAACATTGTGCTTGTGATACTGCCATGACTGGGCTCTAACCCTATCTTTTTTTTTAAAAATGCCTTCATGATTGTATTCTACCTCCAATCTATGGCTTTTGTGTTGCTCTACAATCTGGATGACCTTCTTTTTGGTGTTTTCTAGTGTTACAGGTTAGTTGGGGACAGGGAGACAGGAGGACATGGGGACGGGCTTTGGGGACAGGGGGACAAAGGGAAAAAAATTTGGGGACGGGGGACTTGGGCTTGGGAGGGGGAAACACGTTTCCATGGAACACTGTTGTTTTCTCACTCTCCAAGACACTTATTGTGACTCATAACACTGTTTTTTTCTTGTGACTTCTAATTCTTGTGACAAATATACACTGTGTGGTGATCTTCCTTTGTGTTTGGGCTTATACTATCCTTTGTGCCATTGATTGTTATGAATTTTCCTCATGCATGATCTTTTCATTAGCACTGTGTTGATACTGGTACATTCACTATTGCATGCTCTTAATCCAGTATGACTGTCCTATTATAGCATCATTGGGACTGTTATAGCTATTTATCTCCTATAATAATGTATCAATAGAATAGATGGATATAAAAAATTTATCCTGCTATAACTGTACATGAATGAACAGTGTTCTTTGACTCCATGGTTTCTCTGTGTGAGGATTATTATAACAATATGCTACTATTACTTGGTGATTAATATGGACTATTATTTAGGCATTCTCCTTATCACTGTTGTATGATCTGCATCGTTGCTATCTTATATTTGTCAACCAATCTTAGATTTTCCCTCGATGATCATGTATTTTCTTGCTATTTGTATTCCCCATAATTTGAGTCTTTCTCATACTATTTTTTATACGCTTTCTCATCGTCTAGACTAATGCATAAAGTTCTATCATAAGCCAGATAGTCCCTCATTGCTGAAAAGGAAACCTTTGAATAGTAGCATACTATTTTATCATCTTATAACAAGATTATTCCCATGACATCCTCAGTAGCATTTGTGTAAGATTCAATGAGAAACAAAGAATTAGGTAAGGTCAACATTGGAGCATTGTGATGCAGAGCATGAAAATTATATTGTCAAACGTAATTGACAATATTCAGAGCATGATTTTGCTAGCATGTTGGACGAACCTGCTTTAACAAATACTCAGTTAGAACTAATGATTCAGCCCTCTTCTTAAATAAATCAAAAATTGAATTGATCTAGCCAGCATTGCATTCTTATGAGTATGCCTTTAACTGTTAAGTGTCTAATATGTTTTGAGCATGTCTACTCCATGGGTATTTTATATGTACACTTCCCTCATGTATACCTTGTGCTTGCACCATGTATGTCATGTGTCTGGCATATGTGTTTTATATCATATGTGTATTTGTGCTACTTCATGAATGAGATGTTTTCAGATGTCTTTTCCATGAATACCTCTCTCTTGTATGCTTCATGATCGATGTGTCTTCAGCATGTCCACTCCATGAGAACCTTTATCATATATGCTTGTACCTTATGTGTATTTATGTATTAACTCATGGTTTACATGTATGATTCATGTCTTTCATGTATTCATATGTATGGTTTGTGCTTTACATAGCTCTTTCATGCCTTATGTGCATTACTTCATGCCTTGCATATATTCATGTATGTTGATTCTTTGCTTACATGTATCCATTATCTTATGCCTTATGTGTACACTTCACATCTTATGGTATTTGTGTATACTTTATGCTATGTGTATGCACATCTTATGGTATTTATGTATACTTTATGCTACGTGTATGTTGCATGCCTTAAGTGAATTCATGTGTACACTTCAATATGATTTACATGTATTTGTGCCTTATGTGTACACTCTATGTTTTGCATGAATTCTTCTTGCCCAAAGTATATTCATGCATATGCTCTATATGTATTATTTATGTTTTATGTGCATACTTCATGATTTAAGTGCATCCATGTGCCTCATGCATATTTCTCTTAAATGCATGTTTGGTGTATATACCTAATAAATTATGGATATTAATGTGTTTGTTGTGTCTTCAACATGATTTCCTCATTATATGATTTATACGTGTACTTTTTTATATATGCATTGTACCTTAGGGGGTATTTGTATGTATTACTTCATGTCTTGTGTGGATGCTTCATGATCTTGCCTTGCATGTAGCAATATGCATGTTTCATGACTAAAGAGAATTCATGCTCTACATATATTTAAGTGTATGCATTATGACTTCAATGGATTCATCTGGATTCCTCACCCTTTATGTATGCTTCCTACTTTATGCATTAAGTATATTCATGAGTATGCTTCATGATTTAAGTATTCATTGTATGCTTCATAATTCAAGTGTATTCGTTTGTATGTTTCATGCTTTAAGTTCTCATTGTGTGCTTCATGCTTCAAGGTATTCATTTGTATGCCTTCATGTGTATTCATTTGTATTCCTCACATTTCAAGTGTATTCTTCATGCTCCATGCACAACATGTGTGCTTAAGTGAATTCATGGACACTCTACGTATTACAATGAGCATCCCATGCTTTATAAGATACATATATTCACATGTATGATCCTTATTCAAATCATGCCTTAAATATATTCATGTATTTATATATACTTCTTTATTGGTACGATCCAAGGTTTACGTTTGATCGATATCTTATCTGTATTCATGTGTCTTGCACACTATATGTGTCAAAGGTATATTTCATACTTTATGTAAATACTTTATCCTTTATAGGGCTGACTCATGTTGGTGTGCTTTCAGCATGATAACTTCATGGATGTATGGTCCTCCCTGATGCATACTCATGTTGTTGTGCAATTATTTGAGTTTGCATGGGTATGCTAGTATCATGTCACCTTGATTTTTTCAAGATCAACTTGAATGGAAGAGAGGTTGATAATGTAACTAAATTTGCATGGTGCCAAAATTTTATTTGTTGAGGTTGGTTTGCAACTTGTGTTGGAATAGCATATGTGGTACATGTGCAATGTGTAACATATGTTCTTCCAATATTGTATGGGATAGGCTATTATTTAATCACCTTGATTTTCTTTGGATCAACATGAATGCAAGTGTGGCTGATTATGTAACCAAAGTGTTAATTTTGTGTGGTGCCAAAATGCATTTATCAAGGTTAGCTTGCAACTTGTGTTGATGTAGTGTATTTAGTAATTGTGCAACATGTAGCATGTATTCTTTTAAGATCTTGTTAAAGATTAGGATGTCATCCATGTAGACAGTGATAACATTTTTTATCAAGCATGAGAGTCATAAGAGCATTAAAAACTGTCAAAACGCATAGCCATCCATTCATAGAGTCGTCACATTTTGTACATGTGTCTTAGTTGCCTCCAATTGTTTCTTATTTGTGTCCAACTTCTGAGTTGCATCAAAATTGCTCTTTATTTCTTGGTACTTGTCTTCATGTGCACTGAAGGAAACCATAACCACTAATTTACTCTCCCAGTTGTCCACATTCCGTCTTTGAATTTTCCAAATTTCCTTCTTTTTGATGCTTTCCATACAAGTAGGATCTATGCTATTGATAGGATAGTATCATTTGATATCAAAGGTTGCATTTCACTTCACTGACTTGCCATTATCCATTTTGCTACCACTGTTCATTCTCCTTGTAACAGACAATAGATATTGCCAACATATCTTCTTCTCTTCTTGATGATTGAGTAGCAAAGGTTTAATACTTGTTTTATCCCTTCACAAACCTCTATGTCCATCCCATTTTGGCATGTATGCATGAGCTTCTTGTTCCTTACTTTCATTTGATGATAGTTCTTTATGGTTGTCTTCTATCACTTTGGTATAGACTATTATAACTGATCTTGGCTGCCTTGAGTTGGTCATTCTCTTTTCACTCTTCTCATTGTATATTTCTTATTGTATGACTAAAAGAAAAGAAACAAAACTATTTTCTTTATTGTATGACTGAAAGAAAAGAAACAAAACTTTTTTCTTATTGTCATATAAGTTGACTGTCTTGGTCTTTTAATTGTCTTCTAAACTCACTGTCAATTCTTCTTCACTACTCACTGTATTTAGGTCCCTGCTTTGTCATAGTCATGAACACATCCACCATGCTTTTGGACTTCACCTTCATCTTGATAGCCAATCTATGGAATTGTCTTATGGCAAGGCCATGACATTATCATGAGACTTTAAGAGTATGATTGTGATAGTCTCTTCATGAACTCCATAACCTCATGTGATTTATTTTCAAAACCTGGCCTTCTTTGTTTGTCTTACCTTCATAGCACCATGTGCTTAATGGACTATATATTATCATGATGGCTACCTTTACTCTGTCATATCTCAATTGTTGTCTTAGAGTTTTGAAGAATACTCTTATTGGATGTTGTAGATCTCCTTTCATGTACCCTGTGACTCATGAATCTTAACAAAATTACTAATATTTATGTACTTTACCAACGATTGACATACTTCTTGCACTGTAGAAATCACTGTGACTAACTAACAGTCCTCTTGAATTCATCAATTCCCACCCTTTTAATAAAATCTTTATAATCTCCTCTTTAACTGAAAGAGATGTAGAGTCACTTGACTCCACAATCTGAGATGATAAATATACGTTAAGGATATACAACTTTGTTTGTCTTTAGGATAGACCAATCCATTTAACTAATGGCTATCATTTATGAGCTACAAGGTCCTCATCACTATATCAAGGGTTTCCTCATACTTACCCATTTAAAGCAAGACTTTTACAGTTTTATAACTTCATATCAACCTCCTTTCAAAGTCTCAACAAGGTTTTTAAAAACTCAAGTAACATAATGCACAAGGAAAAATCGAAGTACTGTAAAATTTGCAACTTGGGTAGGGTTGAAACTGAAACTTGAAACCTTTCCAATATCATTGCAACATGTCGTGTTGAGACTTCATTTCACATCTTGATCTATGTTTGCATTTTTTATTCAATATATTTGATGAGACTATTGGACATGACTTTATGATTGTTTCATTATCTAATTTTTACACGTGTGTGAATGGTAAAGTGGGTTATTATTAATTGATGAAAATGAAATTGAAATTGAAATGATGATAAATTACTATGTTTACAATTATGAGTTTTATTTCTCGTACATGCTTTGGCCATGGTTTTATGGGATAACCTACTAATGCAAATTTGAGTGCACGACCGAGTGTAGGAAGATGTGCAAGTTTTTGTCAAAGACGAGAACATGGTTGAGGTAGAAATGTTCAAGCCACTCAATTAGAATGGTTATGATGGGAAACCCTGTGCATGCACACACTCACGTAGTACAATCATATTGCATTATGATGTTTTGTTGTGCATTTAATAGTAATCTAGATGCGTAGTTAAAAATATGAATGTAGTGCTTAAATAATGTTTATGGGTATACTTTTTGCTTACATTGCTTTTATTTAAAATGATTGGATAGGAAAAAGAAAACTCTCTCTCTCTCTCTCTCTCTCTCTCTCTCTCTCTCTCTCTCTCTCTCTCTCTCTCTCTCTCTCTCTCACACACACACACACACAATAAAAAAAAAAAACATGATGTTGGCATTTTGAATTCTTCCCAGTATAGTTGAAATTGAACTACTTGGGTCCATCTAGTAGGACATGTTAAAAGGGAACCAACAAGCACCATTGTAATTGACATGCGTATTATTTAAAAAAAAAAAAATCACCGTCGAAATTCTAACATCATCCCAACTTTGCACTGATAACGAAATCGTCGGACAAACAACATCCTCGTCGGTCCATAGTTCCTGGCAAGCATCGAAATTTCAACGCCAATTGAAGAAACATCTGACAAGGATATTGTATATCCGATGACACTTTATTTTCAGACGCTCGTCGTAATCGTCGTCGCTGCAAGTTCCTGGTAGGTGTCATAATTTTGGCGTCCACCCGACGAGGATGCTTTATGCCCGACGATTCTTTGGTCGGATGAGCGATCGTGGCCATTGTCACAAGAGTTTAGGATGTCGTCAGAATTCCAACGTTAGATGGCACCACCAGATAAACCGATGACGAGTTTTCGACAGCTTCATTTGTCGGCAGTCTGACGAAAAATAGTCAAAATTCTGAGGATAGGCCGTCGGAAATCAGCCCCAAATGTACTAGTGTTACTAACAGAAATCAGAACTAATGCATATCAAAACCTATTAACCGGAGCACAAAGAAACCAACACAATGAAAGATAGAACATGAAAGCACAGTACACACAACACCAATTTTTTTGACGTGGAAAACCCGAAAAGGGATAAACCACGGTGGGAAACCCTACCCACAATTAGATGAATACTCTACAGTAGTATTGTGTACAATTACAATGGGGTATGTACTTGTAGAAAGGCCAACTGCCTAGAGCGCACTGCTTATCACAAAGGGAAGTCTCACTGACTTACATAAACATTGGACTACAATCCAGAAAGAATGAATTGTGAAAGTAGCATCTACTAATGCTTGATATTGTTCTAGTTAAGCACAGATGTCTTCTCTGTAATACAAAACCTTTCCAACCTTCACTGGAATTATATGACTCTATTTGTACATAATCCACTCTTAGATAATGCAAAAATAATCATATCATCCATACCATCCATACAAATTACATGAATAAGTCTCCTATAAATACAGATCATCAACCTTATTGACAAGGTCGACTAAACCCATAACCCCATAATTACAAAAATTACATCACACGATACCACCAAACCAATATTATGATTTGCATTACATAGCATGGACCTAATTCAAGTATCCAAACAATTATATCCACCAAAAATTCTGCTAAGACCAAAATCTAACACGTTTCACCAACTAGTAGAAACCCTCAATGAAATAACAGAAAGTTTAATTGGATCCAAATGCGACCATCATAACAACATGCCATCCAATGCAAAGTCACCAAATGCTCGAGACACGATCAAGAAACACCTTCATCATGATAGAAATTGATTACATAAGTCGGACCAAAATCCACTGACCAAATAACCAAATATTGCTTACCGATAAAGCAAATCGGGAAAGCTAGAAGCTAGCCAGTAAAGCTAAAAGCTAGCTTGTACCAGTAAATGCCAAAAGTGATAACAACCAGACCACCAAATCATGAACCAAAAGAATATAACAAGCATATAACCACCCAAAATAAGCATCCAAAACTGATTCCAAAGATCTGATCATACCGGATCAGAATCATTGCCAAAACCAAGATGATCACCAAGACTAACCGAGATATAGTATTGACATCAATGACAACACTTAACCAAATCCACCATATTGCCAGCACATGTTACACCAAGAGTAGGATCATGTTGTGTTTTACCCAACAAAAACTCAATTGGTCCCAGACAACCTTCACATGCTTCCTCCAACTACCTTATTCTAGTGCATCCATCATGAATATTAGTACACTTGAGTGGTAACTAGTAGACTGTGCACTCTTTCACTTCTAACTTTTTGTCCTCTAACTCTTAATTTTGATAGAATGTGGTATCAAAAACCATGATAGGGCAACTCGGTGGACATATTGTCTATGCAAAACAACCTTCGAAACCTAAAGCAAATACCTCTAGACCTCCACAAATATTATAGACAAATAAGAAGAATTTATAATTGTAACCTTATGATAACATCAAACCCAACATAACTCAATCTATGTGACATTAATGACAACATTGGTAACACCTTTGACATCAATGGAAACACTATGTCCAACACTACCTAGCTTTTGAAGCAAACTCATTGATCCATATTTCATTAGTAAAAATATATACAGTAATAATTAAATGCATAGTAGTAGATTAGACTAGGTATGATACATACCTAGTGTGTGCTTTAACATTGGATATATCTCATATAAAACTCTAGAGGAACCTAGAATTGTTAGTGCAATACTTTAGAGATAACGAATCTAGAAAGGGAAAATGGTATCATATGTTGGGATGATCCAAATAATTTTTTGGATATATTGAATAAATATTACTCCCAATACCTTATTATTAGCTTTATTTTAAACCTTTCTCTTAGTAATTATTTATCTAAATAGGAAAACTAAGCAATCATTTATGTTACACAAGCTTCACAATCTATTATAAAACCACTTTCTACAAGGTAAATAATCATCAAATAGGGTAAACAATCTACATACAAGAAGCGATAAATGGAAATAAATATAAAAATGTCATTAAAGTTTGTGTTCCTAGATATTCTATCCTTTAGGGAGAGACATAATTATTTTAAATGGAATAAGTGAAATGAAATTATAATATTCAATATGTATGGCTAGACTAAAATATATGTTACTTTCCTCTATTGAAGTTGATGACTCTTGCTAGCACTTCTCCCATTGTTAGGTGTGAATGCAATTGGAACAATCATCATACTTGTAAGGAGCATCTACTAACCATATGTTCTATCCAATAACTCAATACATCTCATGACATGATCTATTCACTTTCTTCATATATATGAACCCTAAATATTCAATTGTATGCTATTAGCTTTTATATATCAAGCAAATAATCAATCATTGTAATGAGAAAGCCTATGTTTTTTTATTGATTCTCCAACTCAATATCACGATGGCAATCCCCTCTCCAAAATCATCCATTACATATTATAATAGTAGTTACAACTTGCAAAACCTAATCATTACGAGGCAATTCAAAGGAGATTTATTTGTAATGTAAATGGAATGTATAGGTCATCATGGCATTTTTTTTTAAAAACATGAAATGATTTTTTAAATAACAATAAAATATAAATTGACTTAAACTAGTAGTTAAAAAAAAAAAAGAGATTTTTTAAAATGTTTTACAAATCATATAATGGATATAATTGCTAATTACATGATAAAAAGTGAATGTAGTACTTATAAAAAAAATATGTTTCTATATTTTTAAAATTGAAGAGAACAAAGAAAATTTATATTATATGCTTTAAAAAAGAAGAGTATGTCTTGCTAATATGTGATTTAACGGTAGAAAATGTCCCTTAAGAAAGATAAGGCAAATGGTACCATGGAAGTCATTTCTCTATCATTTCTCTAAAAGTGATGTTGAGTAAATTTAGGAGTGTTTTGCAATAAAAAAGTGAGATGGGCATTACATTTCACCTTTCCTACACTTATTTAGATCTATTAAAAAAAAATTCTTAATTTATTCTCCCTAAATTAAATCTCTTTTATCTTGCTTCCTAATTATAAAGCCCTTATGTTGATATTACAAACATTTAGCATAGCTCTCCCTTGGCCTATAAGAGTTTAAAATTCAATTTAGCAACACATGTCAGAGTATTGATTCCTATATTAATTTATTTCTCACACAATTTCTCATGCAATGCCACTTAGCAATACAACCCTTCGGCTAGTTTTCCGAACTTATATCGCCTTTCTAATAGCAATTATTTTTCAGGTTATTCTCCACTAGATAGTCTTATATAGTGTAAAATTGAAAAAATTGTAATACAAAAATTATTCATCCTCACACTAAGAAAATTCACTGCTTGAAAACTTTCTAATAATAAAGAATTGAAGTTTTGAAGCAAAGTGGTAGCAAGAACTTAAAAAATATTAAATTATTAATTTATAACTCTATTCATTTTGAAAAGAAATTAAATTAATATTCATTTATAAAACAATTTTTTTTGTAATCATTCATATAGAAATTACCTAATCATTTATTTCTAACATTGCAGATTTTATCTTATTAAAACTTTATTCTAACAATTGAAAATTCCTCCCGACATCACCACATTAAGATTTTCTTCAATATTCCAGAACAACTTTTCTCGTTATTATAGTTTTTTCTAACTGTTTGCCATGAATTATTTTCTAAGAAAACAATTTCAATATTATATTAAAAAATTCTCAAACCCCATAAAATTGAAGACCAAAATATAATAGACTTCAAATAGGATAGGCAAATTCATCAAATACTGAAAACTTCTGCTGCTGTTCAGAAATTCTGCAAAGTAGTGTACTTGTAATTGGTAAAACTTGGCACAATCTATTTATGTTGGGAAGAATATTTATCGTTAAGCCAAATGCACCATCTAGACGCTTTTCCATTGCTGCTGCAAATTTAACAAAAATGTTAGACAAAAATCTTATCAGTTAGACAAAAATGTTAGAAAAGAGGGTTTTCACCATTGTCAAGGTTGGTGTTATTTCTCTTGCATTAAGGTGCAATCAGAGTAGGATAATTATCAGAGAGAAACAATTAATTTTAGAAATTAAAGTCATATAAGAGTAGTAGAGAATAAATGAATTTAATTTTATTGAGTCTTACATTTTCATATGTTCTCAAAAAAGATTGTACAATTTTTTAAAACCTTTTAGCAATTGCTGTGAAGATGTACAATACAGAAAATATAAAAAATATCACACAATTAAATGTTCATAACACATGATATACGTGGGGAAAACCCTTTCGGGAAAAAAACCCCACTCTAAATACCTGCTTGATTTATTATGGTAAACAATTTGATTACATACACTTGCCGAGCAAGTTTCTTCCAAGAATACACAAATGTTGAGTTCTGGAATAAATCTGTAAATAATCATACAACTCCAATCCTAACACTTGTACTTATACAATTTACAAATGCTTAGAATGCTAAGCACGTGAAAAATTACATCTCTCACATCAATTTTCCAATTCAACAATGTCTTAAATCATCTTCAACAAATGTACAAAGAATAAAAAAATTGAATTAAAATACTAAAAATATTAACCTTATGCAGAAACTGAGCATAATGACATAATTGAAAAAATATTCCACAAGCATTCTCTGGTGGTACTACTCCTCAATATCCTCAAAAATCCAGCACCATATCCATCTCTTCCATGTGGCTGCCCATAATAGAAATCCCCTTCCTCTGGTGGTACTCCTCAATGACACCAATCACAAGTCCTTAAGCCATAAACATAGAATTTGCCATTGCCCCATATCCCCAATTGCAAAGATATATTCTTTCACTTAGAATCATCAAACATTTCAGTAGATTCCTTTGCTTGAATGGCGGATCCATAGTTGACCAAGCCTTCCAATTGATCTGGCCTAAAATTGGACACAAAACTTAACATCTTTCATTCTCATTATTGGCGAGAGTGCAAGTGAATACATTTTGTAATGTGGAAAGAAATAACTTCTCACAATGTAATTGGAGGGAAAATCTTCATGATTTTATTCTGGCGAGAAATTGGAGGGAAAATCTTCATGATTTTGAAACACTATACTCTGCGACCAAGAGACACTGCGATCAGAAATTGGGGAGGAAATCTTCAACAATATACTCTAGCGAATGTTTATTTAAATTCTTTGTTCTAAACAATATTTTGGGGCCCTGTAATCATAGGCAATAAGTGTAAATGCACATAGGAATATACTAAAAGGCCTAAACAAACAGAATTTTATTTGGCAAATCTAGTATGAGATTAGCATATATATAAGTGGGGACTGAATAACAACTCTTTTTCAGACATTCAAGATATTTTGATGTTGGAAAATAAACCACTCTCAAATGAAGCATAAATATCCAACAACAAATGAAGTTCCAGATTCAACTACTAACTAATCTATAAACGGTATCAAATAGCAAAAAAATGGAAAATCAAATAGCAGTTTTCAAAGGAGGTTTAAAACATTATAATAGTGAAATCAAAAGACGGATTTAATCATCTCAAAAACTCTCATTGGCCACACCTATTCCTAGAAAGAGAATGTGTGCGCAGGAAATTTGATAAAGTGAATACTAGATTTAACCCTGTGATATGCAGTTTAGATCTCATCTTCTAAATAATCTATTATAAAACTAAATAATCTATCATAGATTCATACATTTGTTACTATTTATAATTTAATCATACTTTCTATTATTCAGTGCCTTGAGTTTTCCGTCTCTAATTTATTCCGAAACTGCTAAATTAAGTTTGTGTTCCTATTGTTCTACCCTTCTTAACCTACAATTCTTCTTATTACACCATCACACATATATACGACCAAAGACAAATAATAAAATTATTTTTGAGAAAAAGATTTAAATTTGCTTTTTATATAAAGCTAGTTCCGCACTCGTTACCTTTTGGGAAAGCTTATGGAAAGCCTCATAGTATGCTCTCCTCTGCTTCCATAATTAACATCTTTGTCTTCGCTGAAACCCAGAATCTCGTATCGTTTTGACTGAAGCCGGTATCTATTTCCAACTCCTTCAATGATGTCAATCGTTCTAAACCTTCTAAGCTGTCCAATTTGGGACAGCCGTCTATACCGAGTGCTTCCAGTGATATCAGGTCTTTTAGACTCGGAAGACTGTTCAATTCTGTACAGTCCTGTATTATGAGTGTCTCCAATGATGTCAGGCTTTCTAAACCTTCTATCTTCTCCAATTTGTTGCAGCCTATCACTTCAAACTTCTTAGAGAAGTTGCCTCTGCAAGACTTGGAAGGGTGTTCAATTCTGTACAGTCATGTATTAGGAGTGTCTTCAATGATGTCAAGCTTTCTAAACCTTCTATCTTCTCCAATTTGTTGCAGCCTATCACTTCAACCCACTTTAGAGAAGTTGCCTCTGCAAGACTTGGAAGGGTGTTCAATTCTGTACAGTCCCGTATTATGAGTGTCTCCAATGATGTCAGGCTTTCTACACTTTCTATCTTCTCCAATTTGTTGCAGCCTCTCAAATCAAACATCTTTAGAGAAGTTGCCTCTACAAGACTTGGAAGGGTGTTCAATTCTGTACAGTCATATATACAGAGTGTCTCCAATGATGTCAGGCTTTCTAAACTTTCTATCTTCTCCAATTTGTTGCAGCATCTCAAATCAAACATCTTTAGAGAAGTTGCCTCTGCAAGACTTGGAAGGGTGTTCAATTTTGTACAGTCATGTATTATGAGTGTCTCCAATGATGTCAGGCTTTCTAAACTTTCTATCTTCTCCAATTTGTTGCAGCGTCTCAAATCAAACATCTTTAGAGAAGTTGCCTCTGCAAGACTTGGAAGGGTGTTCAATTCTGTACAGTCCAATATTAGGAGTGTCTCCAATGATGTCAGGCTTTCTAAACTTTCTATCTTCTCCAATTTGTTGCAGCATCTCAAATCAAACATCTTTAGAGAAGTTGCCTCTGCAAGACTTGGAAGGGTGTTCAATTCTGTACAGTCATGTATTATGAGTGTCTCCAATGATGTCAGGGTTTCTAAACTTTCTATCTTCTCCAATTTGTTGCAGCGTCTCAAATCAAACATCTTTAGAGAAGTTGCCTCTGCAAGACTTGGAAGGGTGTTCAATTCTGTACAGTCATATATTAGGAGTGTCTCCAATGATGTCAGGCTTTCTAAACTTTCTATCTTCTCCAATTTGTTGCAGCGTCTCAAATTAAACATCTTTAGAGAAGTTGCCTCTGCAAGACTTGGAAGGGTGTTCAATTCTGTACAGTCATATATACAGAGTGTCTCCAATGATGTCAGGCTTTCTAAACTTTCTATCTTCTCCAATTTGTTGCAGCATCTCAAATCAAACTTCTTTAGAGAAGTTGCCTCTGCAAGACTTGGAAGGGTGTTCAATTTTGTACAGTCATATATACAGAGTGTCTCCAATGATGTCAAGCTTTCTAAACTTTCTATCTTCTCCAATTTGTTGCAGCGTATCAAATCAAACTTCTTTAGAGAAGTTGCCTCTGCAAGACTTGGAAGGGTGTTCAATTCTATACAGTCATATATTAGGAGTGTCTCCAATGATATCAAATCAAACTTCTTTAGAGAAGTTGCCTCTGCAAGACTTGGAAGGGTGTTCAATTCTATACAGTCATATATTAGGAGTGTCTCCAATGATGTCAGGCTTTCTAAACTTTCTATCTTCTCCAATTTGTTGCAGCCTATCACTTCAACCCACTTTAAAGAAGTTGCCTCTGCAAGACTTGGAAGGGTGTTCAATTCTGTACAGTCATGTATTATGAGTGTCTCCAATGATGTCAGGCTTTCTAAACTTTCTATCTTCTCCAATTTGTTGCAGCGTCTCAAATCAAACATCTTTAGAGAAGTTGCCTCTGCAAGACTTGGAAGGGTGTTCAATTCTGTACAGTCATATATTAGGAGTCTCCAATGATGTCAGGCTTTCTAAACCTTCTATCTTCTCCAATTTGTTGCAGCCTATCACTTCAACCCACTTTAAAGAAGTTGCCTCTGCAAGACTTGGAAGGCTGTTCAATTCTATACAGTCATATATACAGAGTGTCTCCAATGATGTCAGGCTTTCTAAACTTTCTATCTTCTCCAATTTGTTGCAGCGTCTCAAATCAAACATCTTTAGAGAAGTTGCCTCTGCAAGACTTGGAAGGGTGTTCAATTCTGTACAGTCATATATACAGAGTGTCTCCAATCATGTCAAGCTTTCTAAACTTTCTATCTTCTCCAATTTGTTGCAGCGTCTCAAATCAAACATCTTTAGAGAAGTTGCCTCTGCAAGACTTGGAAGGGTGTTCAATTCTGTACAGTCCAATATTAGGAGTGTCTCCAATGATGTCAGGCTTTCTAAACTTTCTATCTTCTCCAATTTGTTGCAGCGTCTCAAATCAAACTTCTTTAGAGAAGTTGCCTCTGCAAGACTTGGAAGGGTGTTCAATTCTGTACAGTCATATATTAGGAGGGTCTCCAATGATGTCAGGCTTTCTAAACCTTCTATCTTCTCCAATTTGTTGCAGCCTATCACTTCAATCCACTTTAAAGAAGTTGCCTCTGCAAGACTTGGAAGGCTGTTCAATTCTGTACAGTCACATATACAGAGTGTCTCCAATGATGTCAGGCTTTCTAAACTTTCTATCTTCTCCAATTTGTTGCAGCGTCTCAAATCAAACTTCTTTAGAGAAGTTGCCTCTGCAAGACTTGGAAGGGTGTTCAATTCTGTACAGTCATATATACAGAGTGTCTCCAATGATGTCAAGCTTTCTAAACTTTCTATCTTCTCCAATTTGTTGCAGCGTCTCAAATCAAACATCTTTAGAGAAGTTGCCTCTGCAAGACTTGGAAGGGTGTTCAATTCTGTACAGTCATATATACTGAGTGTCTCCAATGATGTCAGTCTTTCTAAACTTTCTATCTTCTCCAATTTGTTGCAGCGTACCACTTCAAAAATCTTTAGAGAAGTTGCCTCTGCAAGACTTGGAAGGGTGTCCAATTCTGTACAGTCCTGTATTAAGAGTGTCTCCAATGATCTCATGCTTCCTAAACCTTCTATCTTTTTCAATCCGTGGCCTTCATAAATAACCAACTCTCTTAATTGCAAAGGAGCCTGCTGCCAATTTTCAGTAAATTAACATCATTAGCATAAATTAAAAAATATTTTCGTTTAACCTTTTTTAAAGTACCATAAATCAGCATACTTACATCAACATCACGTTCCCATAGATCTTCTAATATTGGAGCTTCATTAAGTTCTAAAACTCTTAATTCTTTTAATAAAAGCCACGACGGAAGATTTTTGCGCCCAAATCTATCATAGCTAAGGTAGACCAGTTCTCTTGATATTTCGCTACATTGCTCATTAATGAAATCTCCACTGCCAGCAAAAATCTTCAACCCAAGCGAGCCGGGCGCGAGGATACGCTCTCCTTGGCTTGTGTGTATTATGATACTTCCTTGCCGGGGGTAGCAATTGTCACCAAATGCGTCTGCCATTCCTCGGATTCGTATTGCTTCCTGAATAGTCAAAATTAAAAATAAGAAATATTTTAAAGGATAGAACTGATTAAAGGGCAGGCTCAGGGCTCGTTCCCATGCCATGATTAATAAAAAGCCAAGAGAGAGAGCACGGACTTCACCTGTTGAGGCTGAATCTCGATAATCTGCTGTCCAGACCAAAGACGATAGGGTGACTGTTGATTGGCAATCTCCCTCCCCAAATCTCTCAAATGTTCATGCATTCTAATGAAAAAATAAGGCTCTTTGTCATCTAGTTCAACAAGACACTTGTTCACAAGCCTTTGCAAACCGTGCAGACCATCCCAGTGTGATCCGTCCCACACTACAATGGCCGTACTGCTTCTCCATCCAATGAAGAAACACGCTACATCCAAAAACATTTCTTTCTCTTCTTTATCTAGAGCATCGTAGCTTATTTTGAGTCTCGATTTGATGTCGTCTGGCACTAGTCTCGACAATTTGTTTAATTGAGACTGCCAATAATTCTTGCTAGACTTCCCATGGAGCTGACTCCCTAAGACCACGAGTGATAAAGGCAGACCACGGCAAGCATCTATGAACTTTTCAGCAAATTCCTTCAATCCCGATAATGGAGAGGGTTGTCCGAATGCATGCCAGCAAAAAAGCTGCTGGGCATGAGCAGGATTGAGTGTTCTGATTTTATATATAGCGGAGATGTCCCACTGTTCAAGAACACTCAACTCTCGTGTGGTAACAATAATCAGACTTCCCTTGCCAAGGCTCCCTTTTGCTGGCACTAGAGCATCCAGTTGGTCTATATGATCAACATCATCTAGAACGATAAGCACAGAAGCAGATCTCAAACGGCTTTTCAGAGTCCCCTTGCCTTTGTCTACATTGTCAAAATCAAAATCTGTGCCTTTAAGGTCAAGGTCCTTCAAAAGCAATTTTTGCGTCTCATGCAGTCGCTTTTTCCTTGCAGCTTCACGAACATCGAAAAGAAAACTTGACTTCTTAATGGTCAAGCTTTTCTTGTTATAGAGTTGCTTTGCAAGGGTGGTTTTGCCCGCACCACCCATTCCCCAGATGCCCACAATTTGCACTGGCTCAGCAGAAGAAGATTGAACTGAAATGTTGTCATGAAAGTGTTGTTCCAATTCATCCAAGCCCACGGCATGCTTGGCAACATCTAACAGATCCTTCTTCAGTTCTTTCAATACACGAATCACTACATTCATCACCGCCTCCTCCTCGTCACTGAAAAATCAAAATGTGAAACAAAATGAAGATTTGTAAAGATTGATAGGTGTGAGGCGAGCTTTTTATATAAGTGTAACCGGTCCTTGTCAAACAATTTTTTTTTATTGAATTTTTTAAAATAAAATAAAATAGACCGCTGCCCTCATAGAATTGTGTGGTTTGGAATATAATCGTAGAAATATAAACAGAATTAATTACTGTCAATTTTAAATAAATATATCGTTTTTCAGTCGCGCGTATCCAATCATTTGGATATTTAATAAATAAAGAAATATTTAACTGTCAATTTTAAATGAACATAAATAGATTTTATTGTGCTGTGCATAAAAAATTAAAATATAATAAAATATATTTAGACAAAATTGAAATTACAAAATAATTTTTTATTTATTTAAAAATTATTTTATTTTATCTATATTATTTGTTTATTTTATTCCAAGAGTAAATTAATTTTAATCTGATTTTAGAAAAACCATCCTTCATTAGTTCAATAAGCTTTTGTTTTATTTTCTATATATTTACCAAGATTTATATTATTTTATTTCACAATTATATTTATATTACATGAGATAAATTTTAATATACATTTAGAATTATTTTATTTTATTATATTATTATTTTATATTTATTTGAAGAGCTATTTATTTTTATGAAAATTTTAAATTTACTTTTGAAAACTTCATTTTTTGTTATTTCAATATTTTTTTTTCAAAAATATAGTGAATAAATTATATATTTATATGTACATGTATAAATATTCGATATCAATTTTTGACTTGTAAATGATTGTTAAATATAAATTTAAATGACAGCATAAGATTTCAATGTTTCTATTATAGAACTCCTCTCAATATAATTAAATAAGAATTGACATGAATATGCAAATTTCATCATTACAACCTTACATCAGTACACCAAGAGGAATAGACTATATGAATTATTCCACTTGTTAAAGAAGTGATAGTTGTGTATATAACGCCCCTAGCTCCTATTTGAGGATTTAGACATTTGTCTTTCCAACTAATTTCTCTAAGTTAGATTGGAGAGCTCTAAACAATAGGGTTGCATCCAAAGCCCTGTGGTAACTTCTTTGTAGCATGTGTAGGACACCGCCAATGACTTCTATGCAATGCAAAAGCAGCTCACCTATATGCAAGTCTGATAAAGAGTGGAAAGGACACCATATGCACTTCATCTCTTCTTCACCTAATACAAACTTATGGCCAAGGAAAAAACTCACTTCCTACATATCTACCAACCATTTTTATGCTTATGCATGTATGTGTCTAAGTAAATAAATATTAAAATCTGACTTGTCAATAGTTGTTAAAAGTATGTTAAAAGGTTTTTATGTACATGTTCACAATATGAGACTCATTATCTCTAAAAGGAAGCAAAGGTGTGGAAAACACTTCCTAATGCTAACCTAGTGGGGGAGATAATGCTAATTTTCCTTACAATCTTTAATGATTACAAAAATAGAAACACATTTAGATAAAGAAATGAACATACAAATAATATACCATAATGACAGACAATAAATGTAGGTAGAACTCTATCAAGAGAAAAAACCCACACGATAGTACTTTGTATATTGCTAAAAATGGTGAGTACAATACAACCCCAGTACAATAGATTCTTCAATAATAGTATTTCACATCAACCTACAACCTAGATTGATTCTAATAGCATAAATGTTTTTGTGTTTTCATAATGCATGAGAGAAAGAGCCCAATATTTTTATCTCTCTATATATTTCCCCTTCCCCTCTCTCCCTCCCTCCCTCCCTTTCCCTCTCTCCCTCCATCCCTCCTTCCGTCTATACTTCTCTTTATGTCATAAAGAGAGGGAGGGAGAGAGGAGATAGAGAAAAACAAAGGTAGAAAGGGAGAATTATGTAGAAATAAAGAAGAAAGTAGCAAGCAAAATAGAGAAATAGAGAAGCATCTAGCTTAATAAAGAAATGCTTAATTCAAATATGAAGTTGTATAGAAATAGATAAGAAAGTAGCGAGTAAAATGTAGAGAGGTAATGAGTTGATAAACATTTGTTGGAGAAACGTATAGGAAAGAACTGGAGAACCATTATTATTTCTCTTTCAACGACATTGCCCACTAAACCATGTGAAAAAGCGGGTAAGTGTACTGTGTTGAATTGAAGAGAATGTGAGAACTAGGATCATGTTAAATGTTGAATACAAGGTGAAGAGAATAGGTGGAGAAAACGTGTAGAATGGATAAATGTTCTTTATGAACAAAGAAAATTTATAGTGTAAAATTCAGTCTTATACTGTCACGGTATTAGAAAAGAAGAATTAATTACTCAAAGGAGTCGTATCTTTGTTCTCAAAGACTATTTTTCACATATACTTTTTTCACATTTTTTTTTTTTTTGGTAAAGTTACTTTATTTTTAACTATATTTGTTGTTTTATAATTAAATCAAGATATCTACAAGGTATTTTATTTTTTCTACATTATAGTGAATTCATAAGATTTAATATCATTCATTTTTTTATTGTGGTCTTTTAATATACATTTCTTTTTAAAGAATTGTTTGTCAATCATGCTTATATATCAAAGATTTCAATGTGTTTTTCTATTTGATAAATTTCATTTTGTTTTATCTTTAACAATATCATAAATCCTTTTACCATAAATATGAGAGAGAGCAGAGAGAGAGAGAGAGGAAAGTATGGAGGGAGAGAGGGAGAAGAGAGATAGAGATAAGTAGAGAGAGAGAGGGGGGTGAGATAGCTTAGAAAAAGAGAGAGAGAGAGAGAGAGGAAAGTATGGAGGGAGAGAGGGAGAAGAGAGATAGAGATAAGTAGAGAGAGAGAGGGGGGTGAGATAGCTTAGAAAAAGAGAGACAGAGACAACTGAAGAGGGAATGAGTGACTCAAGGATGAAGCAGTATGTAGAGAAATGGAGTATGGAGGGATTGTGTGTGTGTGTGTGCATGAGAGAGAGAGGGGGGGGGAGGAGGGAGTGAGGGAGTGGAGAGAGATGTGAGATGGAGATAAGTGGCGAGGGAGAGATGGAAGGAGAGAGATGTAGAGAGGGAGATGGTAGGTAGAGATAAGTAGAGAGATAATAAAAGAGTGAGATGTGAGATATAGAGAAATGGAGAGAGATGGAGAGAGAGAGAGAGAGAGGTAAGTAGAGAGAGGCAGGGAGAGAAATAAATCAGTAGAGAGGGATGTATGTAGAGAAATAGATGTATGGAGGGAGGGAGAGGTGGAGGTTTGTAGAGAGAGTGAGAGGGAAGATAGAACTAAGTAGAGAGAGATAGGGAGGGAGGGAGGGAGAGAGAGAGAGAGAGAGAGAGAGAGGTGAGATAGAGAGGAGAAACAGAGTGTGTGTGGTAGGTAGAGAGAGAGGGTAGATAGAGAGTGGAGGGTGAGAGAGGTAAAAAGAAAGCTCTAGAGCTTGGGGAAGAGAAGAGGGTGAGGTAGAGAGAGAGAGAGAGAGAGAGAGAGGAGTATGTTAAAAAATTATTAAATCTCCTAAAATCTAGAATCTTCGTTATAACTCTTGGAGATCTAAAAACCATTCTCAAACATCCTGCCAATTTATACATATAATTTAAAGTATAATAATGTAAAGCTATAGACAAAGATAAGAAGTTATAAACATATGCTTATAATTTCTTATACTTAAATATCTAACTTAAATACTTTCTAACTTCGTATCTTTGCCTATATCTTTACTTTCTTATACTTAATGATATATTTCATTTATACATTCTAGCCACTTTTTGGTCCCCCATCTTCATGCACTAACCCTCTGCTTATAATTTTAGAATGAATATTATAGGAAGTGAATTGGAGAAAAACATTAAGACAAAGAGGTGTATTCGTGACTCTTAAGAATGTAGACTATTTTTCAAATCATCTTCCTAATAAATAAAACTACAAGTCTTTATAAATGTTCCATAATATTGTGGGCACCTAAAAATTAAATACTCCATTGTAATTAAATGGTAATATTAATATATGAATTTCAAATACAAATTTGAAGTTTAATATTTAACTTCAAATTTTAAGAAAACATTTTACCATTTAAAATTATTTTATTTTTATTTTAAGTAATCAATTATACATTAATATGACACTCACTATTCTTAAGCATGCAACCAATATAATGTTAGACCTCTTAAGAGTGCTTGTTTTCACTACTAAAGAACTTCCATATTGTATGTATCCTTCTAAACATGATAGAAGATGGAGATAATTGTGGTTGAAGTTTTCACCATAAATGCTAGTCTCGCTAAACACCAAGTGGATCATACATAATGCTCTAAAATGAATTGAAACAAGTAGCCATGGCTTCTTCTAAAGCTCTAGGCAATAAATCCTCAAGCTTGAAATCATCTTAGTTGAAAAACACACGTAGTCTCATGGCATCTAGGTAATTATGCATACTTTTGGCCATCATGTGTTTGACATCTCGCCAACAATGATTTATGAATACATCATATGACATGTTCCATTCTAGATAAGGAGGTAACAAAAGTATAAGCCCTAAAGGGTATTATTGTATCAAAATTTGAAGTAAGTAACACAATTATTAGAGGATCAAAAAAATATAATATGGTACACACTTATCTTTCATATACAACAAGAGTGCAATAGGTGCTCTTAGTCATCAAAATCATTTGTAGGCCTTACTTGGGTTGTTTGCAATGTTAAAATAAAAGAAAAGGGATTGTCATTGCATCCATATTAAAAGACAAAAGAATGTTGATAAAAGCAACTTAGTCTTTGAAATGCTTCATAGGCTAAGGTTGAGGTTTTGTTATAAATGAGACGAATAGAAGCAAGTAAAACAAATAAAGTTGAATTAATGCAAGAATGCTCAAAAAATAAATAAATAAAGTGTTAAATTGTAGCAATGAATGAGTGGATGATATAATATTATTTGTTGGTGAAAGCATAGGTAAGACGTGCAAAAATATTTTTTAATCAAAAAATTGACTGCAATGTTAAAAGAAAAGAGATTGTCATTGCATGCATATTGAAACACAAAAGAATGTTGATAAAACCGACTTAGTCTTTGAAATGCTTCATAAGCTAAGGTTGAGGTTTTGTTATAAATGAGATGAATAGAAACAAGTAAAACAAATAAAATTGAATTTATGCAAGAATGCTCAAAAAATAAATAAATAAAGTGTTAAACTACATATTGCAGTAGTGAATGAGTGGATAATATTATTTGTTGGTGAAAGCATAGGTAAGGAGTGCAGAAATATTTTTTAATCAAAAAAAATGAACATAATTAAAAAATTGGGTTTGATTTTGGGTTTCTTGTATTTTTGTTTATATTTTTACTTTCTTATACTTAAATGTTATATTTCATCAAAAAAATGAACATAATTAAAAAATTGGGTTTGATTTTGGGTTTCTTGTATTTTTGTTTATATTTTTACTTTCTTATACTTAAATGTTATATTTCATCAAAAAAATGAACATAATTAAAAAATTGGGTTTGATTTTGGGTTTCTTGTATTTTTGTTTATATTTTTACTTTCTTATACTTAAATGTTATATTTCATGTATATATTCTAGCCACTTTTTGGTTCCCCATCTTCATGCACTAACCCTTTGCTTATAATTTTAGAATGAAGGTTGTAGGAAGAAATTTGGAGGAAAACATTAAGGCAAACAGGTGTATTGATTCAACTCTTAAGAATGTAGACTATTTTTCAGATCATCTTCCTAAGAAATAAAACTACAAGTCTTTATAAAAGTCTCATAATAAATAAGATCCATAATACTATGAGCACCTAAAAATAAAATACTTTGTTGTAATTCAATGGTAATATTAATATATGAATTTCAAATACAAATTTGAAATTTGAAATTTAATATTTAACTTCAAATTTTAAGAAAACATTTTACCATTAAATATCATTTTATATTTATTTAAATTAATTTCAATTATACATCAATATGACACTATTCTTAATTATGTAGCCAATGTAACATTAAACTTCTTGGAGTGCTTGTTTTCATTACTAAATCACTTCCACATTGTATGTATCCTTATTTTCATGCTTAAAAGAGGCATCTACATACATTCCCTTCCCTCCAACAACCCACCTTAAGTAAAAAGACTCGCAAAAGACCAAGTGATTGTGCATAATGCTCTAAAATGAACTAAAACAAGTAACCATGATTTCTTCTAAAGCTCTAGGCAATAAATCCTCAAGCTTGAACTCATCTTAGTTGAAAAACACTTGTGGTCTCATGGTATCTAGCGAATTATGCATACTTTTCGCCATCACGTGTTTGGCATGTTGTCAACAACGATTTATGAATATATCATATGACATGTTTCATTCTAGATAAGGAGGTAACAAAAGTATAAGCGCTAGAGGGTATTATTGTATCAAAACCTAAAGTAGGCAGCACAATTATTAGAGTACCAAAAGAGTATAGTATGGTATAAACTTAATTTTCATATACAATAAGACTTCAATAGGTGTAGGTGGGACAACTCTTAGTCGTCAAAATCATTTGTTGGCCTTCTTTTGGGTTATCCACAATGTTAAAAGAGAAGAGATCATCATTTTATACAAATTGAAACATAGAAGAATGTTGATAAAAGCTACTTAGTCTTTGAAATGCTTCATAGGCTAAGTTTGAGGCTTTGTTATAAATGAGACAAATAGAAACAAGTAAAACAAATAAAATTGAATTAATGCAAGGATGGTCAAAAAATAAAAAAAGAATTAAACTGTAGATTAGTAATTAAGAAAGAAGCGGTTAAATTCTATAGCAATATATGAGTAGATAATATTTATTTGTTGGTGAAAAGCACGAGTAAAAAGTGGGGGATTTTTTTGGGAAAACTTTTATGGAAAAATAGTAATTTTTTTCCCATTGTATAAAATTCTATAGTTAATCAATATAATTAGAAACTCTTACTTAAAAATGTGCTAATTTTGATAGATACATCAAAAGCACTTTTACACATTACACAAATCATGTAAAAGGTAAACATGAAATATGAATTGTACAATGGGAAAAAAATTACTATTTATCCATAAAAGTTTTTCCAGGTGTAATATCATATATTTTATTTTGTTGTTTATTAATTTTAAAAATATATGCATTACTTCTCTAAAGCAAATATATCATTCTTCTTCTTTTTATAAAAGAAAAAATACATTCCCAAAAACTAGTGCAAAAAATGGTGCAAATTTAAAATTGCATAAAGTACATATTCATTCTAGAGAGTTGGGACTACATGTACACCAATAAGGGCACTAGCTTGGTGCCAGGAAGGTATGACAAATTAGGAGACATGCAAAAGTAATGACATTGAATGTGAGGGATGCCAATAAGGTTAGAGCTTTTGATGTGCCCTATTTATCTTGGGTAGGGTAATTAGGTTGGGGGAGATATAAGTCTTCAATCAAGTCATGTCATATCACTATCTATTCATAGATAGAGTTCCTAGATTTCTACTGATAAAGTAGTAAATGTTGTCAAAAGTAGTAAATGTTGTCATTTATAAGATGGCATTTCATAATTTAGTATTAGTTAATATAAAATTGATGTAAAAGATGTCCAAAGATATCCTTTCTAAGTTGTTTATTTAAAAAAAAAACATGTTATTTATATAAACAAAAAAGATCCCTTGAGAAGGATATAGCTTGATATCTTTTACATATTTTTTTGAAGATAATTATATTAGTAAGAAATAATCAAGTGTTAACTAAAATATTAATATTAAAATTTTCCTACACAATTAAATTAAAAAATAATCTCAATTAATTTTTTTTTATTAATCAAAATATAAGGGTTGTAGCTATTCTAGCTCCAAAAAAGTCTTGTCATACAACGATAACTTTCATGTTATACTATAGTGGGGACAACGGTTGCAACACTTCTAGGCCCGCAATCATTTTGTGCCTATTCTATAGTTTTTGTGCCTAGTAACACGAAAGTTATCAATCCAAACTGAATTGACACTATTATGCATTGATAATTGTAAATTTGTAGGTATGTTTTAAAGATGCCTAAAAACTAGTTGAAAATTTAGACTCCACATGTTGGTCAGCTTTATTGACATTATTAGTGAATAGAATCTGAACCATGTAATTAATAAGACTTATTACCATAATTTTCAAGAAAATATAAAACGTGATTTATTTTTATTTTAATTAAAAATTTTGATTTTTTTTTCTTTTTAAATTAATTGTTATCTATACATAAATTTATATGTTCAGTAAAATTTAGTATGACAAGCTCTCTAAATAACTATGGGCTTTCTAATTCTTTTGAGGTTACTATATTAATTTTATGTGACCACCAAAAAAAACCACCTATCGAGCAAAACTGATTAAAAAAAAAAAAACATACTTTAACTTCAGGATGACACGTTTAATAGATAAACAGAAAAGAACTTAAAAACAAATTATAAAAGAAAAAAAAAGACACGGAATATACGCCCCTTTATAACTTTCCCTGTATAACCACAACCCTAAGAAAACAGAGCAAGGAAGATTTGATAAGCTAAATGAAGGAGAGAGATTATTTTGTACTTACCTTTGGTGATTAATTATCTCGCCGGTGTACAAGGAAGCTTTATGGAGTGCCAACTTCCAGCTTTCAACCATTTCTGAGCCGTATCTGCACGTGGTACAGGACGCAAGCACAATAGAATAAAATTGACTCCACTCTCATATATGACAAATAAAAAGGAGAAAATAATAATAATCGGGAATATTTGATAATAATATTTTTTTTTAATGTAATTAATTAAGATTTAGGGTCAAACGATATGCATTTGATATGTACCTGATCTTCATTTCAGGCTCGTTCAAGGCCTCTCCATAAATTCCTTTTCCTTTAATCGCCCATCTCAGAGCAAAGGGCTCAAGATGATAGAAAATGGGGATAAATTTTATATTGCGTAGTTCCAGTATAAATGCTAGCTCAGCCAAACACCAAGGGGATTGTACATAATTCTGAGAAAAAATTGCTATGTGAAGTGAAGCACTAGCCATTGCTTCTTGTAAAGTATCAGGGAAAAAATCTCCAAGTTGAAGCTCATCTTTGTCCAAAAACACTCTCAGCCCAGTAGCATTTACCTTCTCGTAGATACTCTTGGCAACCGTTTTTTTAGTATCTTGTCCATGATGATTTATAAAGACATCATAGGGCAGGTGTTTCATTCCAGAGGAGGATTCAGCAGGAGCTGGTGGGGCGATTATTAGGCCATCAAAAGCACTTCTTCTGGTATACACTTGTTGTCCAGAAGCGGCAGGGGCAGGTAGGACACTTTCGAGGCCATCAGAGGCACTTATTTTGGGATACACTTGTTGTCCAGATGCAAATCTAAGGGCATCGGAAGCACTTAATCTGGGATACACTTGTTGGCCGGATGCCAAATGGGCAGGCAGGACATTTCTCAGGCCATCAGAAGCATTTCTCAGGTCACATTTGGGTTGTCCAGCGGCGTTAGAAGGGGCTGCCATTATGATTAGATGCAAAGAAGAATGCTGATAAAAGCGATTTCTTGATAATTTGAAATGCTTGACAAGGTAAGCTGAGGTTTTGCTATAAATTGAGGCGAACAGAACAGGAAAACAATAAATAGGTAAATCTACGTTGCCTAATGCACGAGTGCTTGAAAAACAGAAGGCTGATCTAATGGTAGTTGTATGATGCAGCGAAGAGGAAGTTGTATAGAAATAAAGAGGAAAGTGGTGAGAAAAATACGGAGAGAGAATGAGTGGATAATAGATGGAGAAATGTGCAGGTAAGAAGTGGAGAAACATCATTATGTCTCTTTCACCGACTCTGCCGGCTAATCCGTGTTGAATGGCATTAAAGAAAATGTGAGAAGTGGGGTCACGTTGAATGCTTCAATACAAGGTGAAAAGACGTGATGGAGTAAGCGTGAAGAAAGATAATGCGATTTATGAGAAAAAGCATCTTCACAGTGTGAAAGCCTGGTTCACCAGTCAGTCTTGTATCTTATAAAAAATATAAGTACCGACCTAATCCGAAAAGAACAGTGTATTTTGCCCACTTTTATCTCTCTTTCACCGACATTACCCGCTAAACCATGTGAAAGGCCGGGAAAATGTACAGTGTTAAATTGAAGAAAATTTGACAAGTGGGGTCATATTAAATGCGCAATACAAGGTGAAAAGACAAGATGGAGCAAACGTGTCGAACGGATAGACAGACAAAAGCATCTTCACCGTGTGAAAGCGGGAAAACGCGGTTCAAAAGTCAGTCTTGTACCGTGTTAAAATAGAATTCTCGTGTTCACAAAGAAATCCTCCTATCTTTGTCATCGGTGTCTTTTCACATCAACTTTTTTTCATTTTATTTAGTGTTTTAATATTTATTTATTTTTTGGTTAAGTTATTTTATTTATACTATCTTTTAATTATATTTGTTAATTCACAATTATATTAAGACATTTATAAAATATTTTATTTTTCTACATTATAATGAATTCATAAGATTTTATATTATTCAAGTTTTTATTATTTTTTTATTTGAAATTTATCTATCTGAATTGTACCATCAACGGTGTGCAGTAAAGCATAAACGATGCAAGACTAAATAAAAAATTTCTTACTTTCCCTCATTCATTTCTTCAAAAGCTTTTTTATAAAAGTTTTATGATTCCCTCTAGTAAAGCATAAACGATGCAAGACTAAATAAAAAATTTCTTACTTTCCCTCATTCATTTCTTCAAAAGCTTTTTTATAAAAGTTTTATGATTCCCTCTAATCTACATCTATTTCTTCGATTTTAAATTTGCAAAATTGAATTGATATTTGCCCAAACTTTTCATCCCTGCCATTTACCAAGTACATCTTCAATTAAAATTTTTTGAAACTTAAATATTTTTCTTAAATCATAAAATGAAAGGCATTGCAATGACTAAATCGTCATAAAAATTCATATTACATGCAAAGATGGTCATCAAATTCCATGCCTAGATTGCCCGCTAATCCATGTGAAATGGCAATTAAGTGTTAGTGTTTTAAATTAAAGATAATGTGAGAAGTGGAGTCATGTTGAATGCTTCAATACAAGGTAAAAGGACGTGATGGACTAAGCATGCAGAAAGATAATGTGATTTATGGGGAAAAGCAAGGTGAAAAGACATGATGGAGTAAGCGTGCCGAAAGTAATGTGATTTAAGGGAAAAAGCATCTTCATGGTGTGAAAGCCTGGTTCACCAGTCAGTCTTGTATCTTATAAAAAATACACCTAGGGGAAGGGTACTAGTAGTGGCCAAGCTTCTCTCCCCTCTTGTGGGTAACCTTTGTCAAAGATTCTTCCCACTTTGTCAATTTGTTAAGGATGCTAAATTAGATAGCAATGACCTCTTGGTGAGTTTTGACATTGTCTCCCTCTTCACCAAGGTTCCCATTCTTGACTTCATCGAGATTGTTAAACGTAAAGTGAATGTCGAGATCACTATCTTGGTGGAATTATGCTGAAGGTCGATAATTTTTACTTTCCAAGGTGTCATCTATGAACAGGTTGATGGGGTATATGGGCTCACCCCTTTCACCTATCATGGCCAACCTTTTCATGGAGAGTTTTAAAGAATCTTCCCTTTTTTCCTTCCTTCTCAAGTCGAAGTGGTGGAAACGATATGTGGATGACACCAATGTGTGTTGGTCCTACGACTTATGCAAGTTAGAGGAATTCCTTCCCCACCTCAATAACATTAATCCTAATATCTCCTTCACTATGGAGCTTGAGTCGAATAACCAACTCCCCTTCTTGGATGTATTGCTCACCAAGAAATTTGATTGCTCCATAGGTCGTCATGTGTTCTGCAAAGACACCCATACTGACCTTTATCTCCACTCCTTATCACATAACCACCCATCCCATAAAGTTGGAGTCCTTAAAACATTGGCCTTAAAAGCCTACCGTATTTGTGATGGTGAAAGTTTAAACGAAGAGCTTGACTATCTCCGGCACATCTTTAGACTAAATGGGTAGTCTAGCAAGCAAATATGTAGAGCCTTGGGTCAAGCCAAATCCAACTTCCTCTCCTACTCCTTGCATTCTCCCTCTCCTAGCCTCCTATATGTCTCCCTACCTTATCTCAGAGGCATTTCCCATAAATTAGCTAAAATCCTCTCCAAAAAAGGATTTCGTTGTGCTTTCAAGCCCTTCTCAACAATGAAGAATCACATCCCACCTATCAAAGACTCTAGAGACATTTTCTTGGAGTCGAGTGCCTATAAGGTAACTTGTTCGTGTGGTACACCTTATATAGGTGAAATAGGGCACTCCTTCAATGCTAGAATCAAAGAGCATGAAGTCGACATTCAACATGAACGTGTTCTTAAGTCCACATTGGTTGAGCACTCTTGGTCGAGCAAACACCACATTTGCCTTAAAGGCACTAAAAGCTTATTCAAGGAAGACAACTTCTTTAAGAGGAAACTAAAGGAAGCCATTGGTATAAACAACCACCCCTCAAACCTAAATCGTGATGATGGGTGGAATTTAAGTTTGTCGTGGAAGCCTTTGCTTTCTAGCATTAGAAACCTTCGTTAGACTCTTCCTTGTTGTGCCTCTCATTTTTTTTCCTTCCACAGTAACCCCCACTCCCTCCCTCCCCACCTTCTCCTTCTCCCCCTTGGTTCCTTGGTTCAGGTTGTCCTACCCCTTGGTCTCCCGTCTCCCTCTCCCCCTCACTTCCTTTGCCACCCCACTTTTCTATCCTTGTACCTCTCTCTCTCTCTCTCTCTCTCTCTCTCTCTCTCTCTCTCTCTCTCTCTCTCTCTCTCTCTCTCTCTCTCTCTCTCTCGCGTTTCCTTTTCATTCTTTTATAATTTGGTTCTTTTTTCTCCTCCTTTCAATTATAAGCTTGCTTGCACATTTTCTTATTTGTGTGTGTATATATCGATCTGTCTTGGTTTCCTTTGCTTTTGTTCCTTTTGTCCTTATGGGTCGGTGGTTTGTGTTTTGTTGGATATATATATGTTTTGTGTGAGGTTTTGTAGGTGGGTGTGTTTTCCTATGTCTTCTTGTTTTATACATATGCATATATGTATAGATATACATACATACACTTAGGTCTTGTGCATTATTCGATGCATTCTTTTTTATTTTTCTTTATATCTTACTTTTTCTGGATTTGTATATTTACTTATATATATATATATATATATATATATATATATATATATATATATATATATATATATATATATATATATTAATTGTGTGTGTGTGGGTTTGGTAAATTCTTGCTATTTATTTATTTTTAATTTTTATATTTATTTATTTATTTAATATTTTATAAATATTTGTTTCACACACACACACACACACACACACACACACACACACACACACACACACACACACACACACATATATATATATATATATATATATATATATATATATCCTTTTGTTTTCATTTGCATCCTTATTTGTTATTTCCTTACTTCCTGTTGTACTATAGGAGGAAACCTCCTTCCTTACTTGCTCATCTAAATAGGTGTTGGTCTGCAACTTGTATCATTTTTCTCCTTATGATCTCTTTCTCATCCTGATGATGGATCACAAAGTGTGATCCAAAAAGTTGATGAAAAAACACACACAATCGAATCTAGAAACATCTCATATCAATCACATGGATTGTGGAAATCTACTAGCATTAAGTGGACATAGTTCCTGTAGTCACATAAATCTGTCCAGCTTAATTAAATGAATATTTCGTATTTATTTGATTAAAAATCCACTAGCCATCAGTTAATTAAATTAACATTTAATTAATTCTTCTTCAAAATATTCTCCTATTAATTAAATAAATTATTCAATTTATTTTAATTCATTCATTAAACCAAAATCACAAATCAATTAAATGAATAAATCTTATTTATTCAATTTAATCCCCTTTTCCTCTTTTAAATAAATTAAATAAAAGATTTATTTAAATCATTTATTCCCCCCCACTTGCATTTTCCTACAAATGCAACTTGCACCCATTTATTGAAATAAATGAATTTTATTTTAATAAAAATCCTATTTTCCCTCACCCACCAAACCCACTTGCAATCCTAACCCCCTTTTAGATTCTTCTAACCCCTTCCTAATTAGCCTAATCCATCCCCTAATTATTGTCACATTCCTAAGCAACTTGAAGTCACTTCTCAAATACTCCAAACTCTTTGAAAAGCATTAAATGCTTTGTGTGTTCAACAAATTAACCTCCAAAGTCTTCCAAACCACTAATGGCTCTTACATGACCATTTATGGCTCTTACATAACCATTTATGGTTAATTCAACTTGCACTCTTGTGTCTCCTCAAGCATTTATTGCTTTGACCATAGTTATCCCATTAACCCTTGCACAAGAGTTTATCCATTGGATAAAAGCTTTATTCTTTGAATAAAGAATTTATTCACTCAACCAAACCTTGACCCCTTACCTCCCAAGTTAACCCTCAGGTCATGTCAAGCATTCAATGCTTCTTCCCTCTCCTCTCAACCCCTCTCATGTTGACACTTGTCATCTTGGGATTGGGTTGAAAGCCCTCACATGGATTGAATATTATTCAATCCTGACCCTTGTTGAGATTACTCAATCTCAACCATCCATTGCTCCATTTTTACTATAAATAGAGCCCATTTCTTCGTAATTCAAATCCTGAAAACTTGCATGCATTTAATCTATAGTGAATTCTAGAGAGCATTTAGCATAAATCACTAATATATTGTTATTTTGGCCTAAAATAAATCATTTTAGCATCATAGCATCTAATATTAGCTTTTATCCACATTTTCATAGCATTTTAGAGTAATCATCTACAATCTTGAACCTCCATAAGCATCCATAGTGCAAAAAGCTGCTGAGAGCTACACTAATTTGGAACTTGGAGAGGAGAGGAACAAAGGAGAAGGAGCTAAGAGCATGTTAAAAGGCATTTGGAGATGCCTTGTTATATTTGTTTCCCTAGTTAAATATGTTAGCATGATCTTAGTGTCTCTTTTGATATGCCTGCTTAGGTTAATCTTTGGTTGAATAACACTAACTTTAATCCTTGTTTCTTGTTGTTTGTGTGTGTTATACGACCACAGGTTTTAATCTAACTTGTCCATTTGGCCATGCATCGGTTCCAATAGTGGACATCTTTTTGTCAACTTGGCTCCCCCAAAAAAATATTGTTTTAGTCGCAACACAATTTTAAATAAGCGAAAAAATTAGCTTTTACACCAATACATGTTACTACATAATGAGTGGTTAACAACAAAAAATTGAAAAAAAATAAACCACTATTGGAAAATTTGTTATTCTCATACAAGAGAAGTTGCACAGAATTGGTGACTTTTTAATTTATTAAAATAAATTATATTTACAATTACCACTGAAAACAAGTGGCTCAAAAGTCAAAATACACTGAATTTACATGTACACGTACACCACTATTGGTACATAATATGACAAGATAAAAATAAATATTTACTTTAGAAAATTATAAACTACACTTTCTCCCAGACTTCATTTGACATCATGATGCCTTTTCTGTGTCCACTGTTGATATCTGCATTTGAAATAAATAGTGTAAGGCTCCCCAGTAAACCAAAAAAAACATAAAATAAAATGAACGTTGAAACCAACAAATCAATCAAACATAAAACACAATATCAAACTCAATTCATTAAGCCATCATATAAATCACAATATAAAGACACAATTCATGAAGCCACAGTTCAAATCATACATTAATTGTAGATGCGGTATGAAATGATCGAGTGTTTCCCACTTACACTCAAAATTCAAAATCAACTACCATGAATCAAAGAATAAGAGGGAATTTCGAAAGTCATTTTCATAACCAATTCTTCTTCGCTTCACTAAATACCCACTGAAATATTCGGAGCTCAGAAAGGTACATTCCCACTTATTCAGATTGGTACCTAGATGCTAATTCATGTTTCCTTAAATTCATATATTGTTTACATTGAAAAAATTTATTATTATTCTTAGAGTCCAAATATATTAACAACAACATCACTCATTTTTAATCACTTGTCAGTTACAGTTGTTTCACCTGCATCTTCCACACTAACAACATCCATTTTTTAATCATATCATAGTTAAATCTTTAGCTCTTGCATCCCCTAATATTATTTCATCCCTATACACACACGCACACACATATACACATAAACATACACATACACATACACATACACATACACATACACATACACATAAACATACACATCTATCTATCTATCTATCTATCTATCTATCTATCTATCTATCTATCTATATTTTTGGATATTATTGCTGATGCTAGGATATGTTATTGTCATTGATGTCAACATATTCTTGTGTTTTGGTGTTTGATCCAGAGAGCTCCGGTATGATCATATTTTTGGTTGTGGATTTGGAACAATGTTTTGGATGTTCATGTGTATCTACATTTCAAACGGTTCATGATTTGGTGCTCCGCAAGCTATCTTTCTAGTCCGAATTGTTTTGTTGAGTGTTCCTGTTGATCGATGAAGATTTGGATAGATGGTGTTGGTGCAACTATTGCGGATGGTTCTAATGTGTTTGTTGGTGTTTCCTGATCATGTTTTATTTGTCTTGGTGGTCTACATTGATTCTTGTGCGCGTTCTTGGTGATTTTGTTGATCCGATGACATTCTTTGTGATATGTGGTATTCTTGGTGGTGTAGCGTGTTGCGATTGATCTTGGAAAGATTTCTGGTGGTGATGTGTGTTTGGAGATTTTGTTTATATCCATGCTATGAAATGTATATCAATGTATTGGTCTGGTGATTGATTTATGTATTGTGAGATGTAATTTTGTAATTGAGGTTTGAGGGTTTGGTCGACCTTATAGTCAAGGTTGATGATTTGTATAAATAGATGGTACAGTCATGTAATTAGAGTATTGGTGTTGTGTTTGCATTATCAAAGAGTGTTTTATACATGCCTAAGTAAATTTATCCTTTGACGTTGAGTATTGAGCATAGATTGTTGCAGGGCAGACAAATGTGCTTAACCAAAACTGTCATCAAGCATTAGGAGATGTTATTATTTTCATTCATGCAATCCAGATTGTAGTCTGAATATTTATGTAAGTTAGTGAACCTTCTCTAAGGGTTGGAGCCTTCTAGGTCCTTATTTTGAGCAATGAGCTCTAGGCAGCGTGTATGAATGCATGTGCATTCCCCATTGTAATATTTACACATACTACTGCAAAGTATCATCTTATTGTGGGTAGGTTCCCACTGTGGTTTCTCCCTTAACCTAGTTTTCTTGGTGTTATGTGTTGTTGTATTATCATGTTTATCTTTATTCTTGTTGTTGTTGTTTAGATCTAAGGTTGTGCTTAAAATAATTAATCCGGTGAAAATTGATTCACCCCCCTCCCCCCTTCTCTCAGTTTTCCTTCTTAGTTGTTGCTAACAATTGGTATCAGAGCTAGATCCTCCAGAAGAAGCGTGACTGCTTGATGAGATCTGGGATGGCAACTTATGTGTTCAAAAAGGAAAGTCCTAGATTTGATGGAAGCAATTACACTATTTGGAAGGACGGAATGAAAGTTCACTTAAATTGTCTTGGAGAAGATTTTTGGAAGATCACAAAGAATGTCTATAATGTTCCTCTGAATGGACCGATTACTTTTTCTAAGATCAAGGATGCTGAACATAACATAAGATCTAAGGAAGCATTACTGAGAGCCTTGACTGATTTACAGATGACTAATGTGATGGGTTTGAAGTCTGCACATGAGATCTAGAATCTAGAGACCTTGTATGAAGGAGATGCGCAAGTTAAAGTTACTAAGTTGCAGAGCTTGAAAGGGAAATATGAAGCATTAAAGATGGGAGAAGATGAAAATATAACAATCTCTATGGCTAAGGTGAATGAACTTGTCATGAATATGAGATCTGTCGGTGGAACCCTTGAAGAAGATGAGATAGTTGCTAAGGTGTTGAGATCATTGCCTCTTGTTTACAAACATAAAGTAGTTGCTATTGATGAGATCCAGAGTGTGACTATTGTGACTAGAGATATGTTGTTGGGAATCTTGCTTCATTTGAGCTAAGTGAATTTGGAGAATCACATGGTAAATCTGAGACTGCATTCAAAGCCTCTCTATCCGAGAAGCAGACATATGATTCAGGAGAAAGTTCTTGTTGGGTATCCAGATTTGAAAGAGAAAAGAGAGAGATGGAAGAGAAAGAAAGAGAATTATATGAGCTTGAAGTCCTTATTGCTTAGAGATTGCCTAAAGGAGCCAGTAAGTATGATGGAAAGTTACCTTTGAAATGTTTCTCTTGTATAAGATAGGAAATTTTGCTTTGAAGATAGGTGTCCTGAGAATGTTTAGATATGATAAGCATGATAAATTTGAAAGGCATGATAGATCTGGCAAGTATGATAGATATGAGAAGCATGATCAGAATGATAAACCCTATAAGCCCTACTGAAAGTTCAGAAATCAGAAGAGATGCTATTATGCTACTAATGAAGGTTTGATAGATGAGGAATCAAAGAATGGGAATTCAAAAGAAGAATTTGTATTTATTGTTGTCAAGGAAGATAATCTGGTACCAATGAATCCTACAAGTTGTATTGTTGATGAGAAAGCTTTAACTGCTAAGATTGAAGAGGAAGATGAATGGGTAATTGACAATGGTTGTTTACATCATATGATAGGTGATAAAAGAAAATTTGTAAATATGGAAAGGTATGATGGTGGAATAGTGAAATTTGGAGATGATAAAGCTTGTGTAATTCGTGGTAGGGGTTCTATATCTTTCAATGGTAAGCATAATACTGATGATGTCTTGTATATTGAAGGTTTAAAGAATAATATTTTGAGTGTTGGATAGATGGTTGATAGGGGATATGATTTGCAATTCAAGAATGGTAAATGCAAGATCCTAAATGCCTCTGGTATAGATATTGCATCAGGAACTAAGACTAAAGGTAATATCTTTCACTTGAATGCTAGTTTGATTGCTCAGATTGATGAAAGTTGGTTATGGCATAGGAGAATGTGTCATGTTAATTTTGATTGCATGGTAAGGATAAGTTCTACTCAAGCTGTTAGAAATTTTCCTAAGATTGTGAAGCCTGCTAATCTAGTATGCAAGGAATGTCAGATGGAAAAGCAAACAAGAAATTCATTTAAGAGTAAGTTTTATTCATCAAGTGGATTGTTAGATCTTGTTCATACTAACTTATGTAGTCCAACTAGAGTGAGAAGAATGCAGGGTGACAAATATTTCATGTTGTTGATTGATGATTATTCAAGAATGATGTGGGTTACCTTTCTAAGGGAGAAATCTGAAGCGAAGGAGAAATTCAAGATATTCAAAGACAGAGTAGAGACATAGACAGGATTGAAGTTGATGTGCCTGGAGGAGAATCTAAATCAAGGGAGTTTCATACATTTTGTGAGAGGAATGGAATTAGAAGATAGTTATCTGCTCCTAGAACCCCTCAGCAAAATAGAGTTATTGAAAGGAAAAACAGAATTGTCTTAGATGCTACAAGGACTATGATAACTAAAGGAAATATTGCATAGACCTTTTGGCAAGAAGTTGTTAGTACTATTGTTTACACATTCAACTGGGTACATATTAAAGGTGATTCCATTAGGACTCATTATGAGCTATGGTTTGGTCATGTTCCTATAGTTAGATATTTCAGAGTTTTTGGAAGTAAATGCTATATCAAGAGAGATGAGGATATAGGAAAGTTTGATGCAAGATGTGATGAAGGAATCTTCTTGGTATAGTCTACTAAGAGCAAGGCCTACCGATGCTACCATAAGAGACTGAAGAAGATAGTTGAAAGTGCAAATGTGAAAGTGGGTGAAAGTATTGGATAGAAGATCAAAGCATGCGGATATTATTCTAATGATGGAGATGTTGTTCCTAAGCCTATGCAGACAAAGATATTGAAGAAGATTGATTTGGTGTAGACAATTAATCTGGATATTGTTGTTGGCAGTGAAGAAGTGCAAGAACCCGAGAATTAGAACAATTAGAAGACTTCGAGGTATGTAAGATTGAATCATCTAGAAAATCATATTAATGGTGACAAGAATAAAGGTATGATGACTAGGAGAAGGATTGTTGTTGAAGAGATATGTTTGATTTCAAAGATTGAACCTAAGGATGTAGCAGAAGCATGTAAGGATGAAAATTGAATAAAATCAATGGAACAAGAGATCAATCAAATTGAAAAGAATAACACTTGGGAGCTTGTTTCGAGACCTAAAGACAAGGATGTGTTCGGTACTAAATGGGTGTTCTGGAATAAACTAAATGAAGCCAGTGAAGTTGTCAGAAACAAAGCAAGATTGGTGTGTAAATGATGTTCACAGATGGAAGATTTTTATTACGAGGAGACTTTTTCTCTTGTAACTAGAATTGAAGCTGTTAGATTGTTGCTTGCATATGCTGCTTACAAAAACTTTAAGGTATATGAGATGGATGTCAAGTCAACCTTTTTTGAATGGTGATCTTGAGGAGGAAGTCTACATTGAGCAACCAGATGGATTTTCTTTATCAGATGAAGGTGATATGGTGTGCAAATTGATGAAAGGTCTGTATGGACTGAAACAAGCCCCTAGAGCCTGGTATGCTAGATTGGATAAGTATTTGTTAAAGTTTAGATTTTGTAAAGGTACTGTTGATAGTAATCTATACTTTAAGGTTGATAATGATAACATTTTGATTGTTGAAGTCTTTGTTAATGATATCATTTTTGGAGGAGATGATGATTTGAGTATGAAGTTTGTTGATGATATGCAAAAGGAATTTGAGATGTCTATGATAGGTGAAATGAAATTCTTCTTATGATTGTAGATCAATCAGACCAGTAAAGGTATTTTCATTTCTCAATCTAAGTATGTGAAGGTATTGTTGAAAAAGTTTGGGTTAGCTGATTCTAAGCCCATTGGAACTCCTATGGTGACTGGATGCAAATTGTCTAAGAATGATGAATCTCGAAAAGTTAATCAAACTTTGTATAGATCTATGGTTGGTGGATTACTATACTTAACTTAGACTAGACCAGATATTATGAATGTTGTTTGTCTTTGTGATAGATTTCAAGCATATCTTAAAGAGACTCATGTTATTTTTGTGAAGAGGATTGTTGGCTATGGTTTATGGTATCTAAAGAAATATGATTTCCTATTGTGTGCCTATACTGATGTTGTTTGGGCTGGTGATGTTGATGACTAAAAGAGTACTACCGATGGATCATTCTTTTTGAGAAAGAAGTTGATTTCATGGTCCAGTAAGAAATAAGATGTTGTATCTTTATCTACTGTTGAAGCTAAATACACTGTTGCTAATAGTAACTATACTTAGGTATTTTGGATGAAGCAGATGTTGAAGGATATTAGAGTGATTTTTGATGAGCCTACTGTTATTTACTGTGATAATACAAGTGTTATTAATATTTCAAATAATTTGGTGTTGCATTCTAAACAAAGCATGTATCTATAAAGTATCATTTCTTGAGGGAGAAGGTCAATGATGAAGAAGCCAGACTAGAATATGTATCTACAAAGGATCATATTGTAGATATTTCCACTAAACCTTTGCCTGCAGATACATTTTCTTATTTGAGAGACAAGTTAGGGGTCTCTGCCTCTACTATTGAGAACTAGTTGCATTAAGTTGTATCAATCCAATGGATTTTAGAGCCTAATTTTTTTATTCAGGTTGATGAGTTGGTACTGCTACTCAGACAGAGTAGTTAGTGTGTGATTTTGATGATCGGTTGTGAGTTAATCCTAAGGAGGAGATTGTCCTTCTTAGAGGATGAGTTATTCAGAGAGAGAGAGAGAGAGAGAGAGAGAGAGGGAGAGGGAGAAAATGATTTGTATTTTGTCCTTGGCATTGTTGTCGAAGGAAGAGAGAGTCATATGAAAAACTGCTTTATCTTTGGAGTTTTGTGTGCATGATCTTAAGGGGAGTTTTGTTGCAGTTTGCTGGTGATTTTCCTTTGCATTGATTATTTTTTCACAGTCATATGTTGGCATCAATGCCAAAGGGGGTGATTGTTGGATATTGTTGCTGCTAGGATATGTTGTTGTCATTAATATCAACATATTCTTGTATTTTGGTGTTGCAGAGAGCTTTTTGGTGTTTGATCCAGTGAGATCCAGTATGATAATATTTTTGGTTGCAGATTTGGGAGAATGTTTTGGATGTTCATGTGTATCTACATTTTTAGACGGTTCATGATTCGGTGCTTCGCAGGTTATCTTTCTAGTCTGAATTGTTGCTATTGAGTGTTCTTATGAGTTAGCGTGTTGATCGATGAAGATTTGGATAAGTGGTGTTGGTGCAACTATTGCAGTTGGTTCTAATGTGCTTGTTGGTGTTTCTTGATCATGTCCTATTTGTCTTGGTGGTCCACATTTATTCTTGTGTGTATTTTAAGTGATTTTGTAGATCTAGTGATATTATTCGTGTTATGCAGTATTCTTGGTGGTGTAGTGTGTTGTGATTGATCTTGGCGATATTTTTGATGGTGATGCATGTTTGTAGATTTGGTTCAGTTCCATGATATGACATGTATATCGTTGTATTGGTCTGGTGGTTGATTTATTTATTGTGAGATGTAATTTTGTAATTGAGGTTTGAGGGTTTGGCCAACCTTATAGTCAAGGTTAATGATTTGTATAAATAGATGATATAGTCATGTAATTAGAGTATTGGTGGCATGTCTACATTATCAAAGAGTGGTGTATGTGTGCCTAAGAGAATTTATCCTTTAATGTTGAGCATTGAGCATACATTGTTGCAGGGTAGACAAATGTGCTTAACTAGAACTGTCATCAAGCATTAGGAGATGCTATTCTTTTAGTTCATGTAATTGGGATTGTAGTCTGTATCTTATTGTAAGGTAGTAAACCTTCACTGAGGGTTGGAGCCTTCTAGGTCATCTTATTTTGAGCAATGAGCTCTAGGCAGTGTGCTTGAATGTATGTGCACTTCCCATTGTAATATTTTCACATACTACTGCAAGGTATCATCTTATTGTGGGTAGGTGAAGAACACACGTGAACACTAAGAGGGGGTGAATTAGTGATAATATAAAACTTCAATCTAGTGTGTGTGGAAATAAAAACAAACTAGAATCATACACACACAAAGATACACCACATAACATCAATAATTATGAGGAAAACCCAATGTGGGAAAAACCTCAGTGACAATAGTTGTTAGAGTCTACTTCTCCAGTCCAACCTCATAAGAAAATCATAGTTACAATATGTTTTAGGGCACCGACCCAAGGAGCACCAACTCTGAATATTTTGAGCACCAACTCAAGGAGCATCTACCCCTTCTCTGAGCACCCACTTAGAGATACACAATGATTTAATAAACAATTTATTACAATTACAAAAACCTTGTTACAAATGAGTTTTGTAACACCTATTTGTTGATCTGAAGGATGTACCTTAATGATACTTCATCTTTGTCTCTTTGTCTCTACCTTCTTGTCTTTTCAAATTAGTCTTCTATAATTACTTCTTTAATTTTGGCTTTGCTTCTCTTCTTAGATTTACCTTTGCAACACTTTCTTCTCTTACCTATTTAGTAATCACTCAATCAAACTTATCCTACTCTCTCCTTCTATTTCAACAACTTTATACTATGTCCACTATTGAGTTCATAAACCACACATCACATCCAAACAGTCGGTTGGATCATAACTCATCACACACAGGACAATCATTGTTCTTCCCCATTGTCATGCTCCATGATCTGTACAATTTCTACAGCAGCTTATAGATCATCCATTTAGTCGGTTTGCATTCTCAAAGTCAGAAATTCAAGTTCCCAAATGCGTCAATCATGTGTTCATGATCAACTTTGAATCTAAGTTGTTGATTTGCAAGATTAAACTAGGAGGACTTCGCCATCATGGCGTTTCCACACGCCACATCATCCCTATGTTTGTCAGCATGCAATGTGTCCTCAAATTCTTCGCAATCTGCATCCAGGTCACTTCATCAAACCAGGTCAAACATCCATGTGGACAATCAGACTGCAGTCATGGTATGCTCTACAAAAATGCTACCCATATCGAGTTGACTCATTCTGATACATCTCCTTGAAGGTCTATCAGAATAGCTTTAACTGTCAGGATGACATCTTGCCTCTACTTTGCCTTCACAACCCATCCTGATGGCCTTGTGATGTCATTGTTCCCTTTCGTTGGCATGAGTTACTCTGATTGAATCTTTACCTTCGATTTCACATATCACCATAAGTTATCCTGAAGCACAATCTCCATGCTGACAGACCATATCGCCATAGGTTACCCTAAACTAAAAACCTTCAGGCCAAAAGACTACTCATCGGAATAGTCATAACAATTGGCATAAGAAAAAATGTTAGAATGAACGAACAAGTCATTTCGATGACACTCTATCAACCTCCCTTTATCGGCATAGTTAACCTGAAATGCACACTCCACTATGACAAAATAAATCAGCATGAGGTATTCTGATAATCAAACTCCACAATGACTAACTTCATCGATACATAATACTCCAAAATGCATACCCATTGGAATAACTAATGTTATTGGGTTAACATCTAAACACTATACCATTTGTACAACCTTGTTCTAATGACCCAACCTGAAAATGCGTAGGCATAGCTAATCCAAAATCAAACTCCACGTTGACAAGCTACATCAGCATAAGGTATCCCGAAAGGTACATTTTGTAATGGTTTGGTCTATCAGCATAATGTGAAATAGTCATTCCGCCTTCAATAGCTAACCTGATACACATCCTTGATCTCCTTGTTGGAATAGTTATTCTGATATATTGATATCGAAGTATTTTACTCTGCCAATATCACAAAAAAATGCTACTTCGCCTTTGACCATCTATCTTGATATGTAGTTTTGCTTTGGTATTCAACATTGTTATCCCAATCAAACAAAAAACACAAAAGAGACTTCTCATCGACCGAATTATCCCAATATAATCTCACTTTTGCAACTTCTGCAACTTGCATCACTTATGCATCTTGCACAACATGCAATATCACTTGCACAACACCTTGTCTCTCTGCATCCTCTTGCCATCCCTATAGCACTTGTTGAAATCAATGATAATAATGCCAACAATCTCTCCCTTTGGCATTGATGTAAACACACAAACCAAACATGTCTTCTCTCCCCCTTTGACAACAATGGAAAAGGGTATTCTCCATCCAAGCAAGATGAATTACAACATAAAAAGGCAAGACCACAATTGATTACACAAATTCAAATCTCCTCTCGAGACCAAACAAAAGGTTCAAGGATACAAATAAGTAAATCAATGAGCTCCCCCTGAACCACAGATTATTGTAAATGCTTAAGTGCTAAAAGAAATTAGGACAACCCCCAATTTGAATCTCAGATATTCAAAAGTGTCCTTGGGCAGAGGTTTTATAAAAATATCAGCCACTTGCTCACCTATGCTTACATATTCAACTTTGACTTCCTTTTCAACTACCTTCTCCATCAAGAAATGATACTTAATTTCTATATGTTTTGTCCTTGAGTGCATGACAGGGTTCTTGGAGATGTTGATTGCACTTGAATTGTCACATTTGTTGGAGATTGGATCTACATACTCTACTTGGATATCCTTGAGTGTTTGCTTCATCTAGATAACTTGTGAACAACATGTAGCAATAGCAATATGCTCTTCTTCAACAATAGATAAAGAGATAGATTCTTGTTTCTTGATGTGCCATGAGAATAACCCGTCACCAAGGAAGAAGGCACCACCACTAGTGCTCTTCCTATCATCAATACATCCTGCCCAATCAACATCTATAAAGGTGTGTAAAGTAAAATCTCCTTTCTTTGGATACCATAAGTCATAACTAAGTGCTCCCTTCAGATACTTGAAGATTCTTCTAACTGCACTCACATGTGATTACTTTGGAGAATCTTTGAATCTAGCTACCATGCACACTTCTTGCACAATATCAGGATTTGAGGTTGTGAGATAAAATAGGCTGCGAATCATGGATCTATACAATGTTTGATCTACGCTAGGTGACTCATCATCTTTACTTAATTTGCATCTTGTTACCATGAGAGTACTAATAGGTTTTTTGTCATCCTATTGAATCTTCTTCAACACATCCTTAGCATACTTGGTTTGTGATATAAATATACCCTTTTCTAACCGAAAAATCTACTAACCAAGAAAATATGACAACTCTCCTAGCATAGACATCTCAAACTCGGATTGTATTTGATCAACAAACTCCTTGCATAAGGCATCCTTGTTGCTTCCAAAGATGATGTCATCTATATATACAACAATAATGATCTATTGGCATATTGGCATAACTGTTGATGATATTCATGAATCAGTATTCAAATCTTATAGCCGGTAATGATTTTGAGTTCAGCAATGTATTACATTATGTTTGTAAGATGGTGATGATGTGGCTTAATTCGCATGAAGTGTTAAAATATTTTTTTGGTGTGATTAAAAATGGAATCTCTTGGTAAGTAGCGAAGAACATAGAAGAATGTTTTAAGGGCTTGATTGCTTATCAGATCGAAGTCTGATGATGATTTATGATCATTCAATGGTTGTAATTGATTTGTAATTTGTTGTAATGTTTCATATGATGATCTGTAATGATTTGTAAAGATTTGTGATGATCTATGATGTAAATCTTAGTATGTGGTGAGGGTTTTGTAGCTGACTAAGTTGTAAAGTCTATTTAGGGTAAGTCTGTGATGATTTATTGTGTCGGTGATCAAAAGAAGAGTGTGTGGTTGAATCAGTGTGTGTGTCTACAAGAGAGAAGTATATTGGAGTTGAAATGGATCTGTACAAGCTAGTAGAGAGTGTTATTTTTGGATCATACATCTTTTGTTCCCTAACAGTTGTAGTAGACTCAAAATCCCTTAACCGGGTAGGTCCTGACAAGCCTAATTATATAAATCCCTTCGCCAGGTGACTCATTAGCTTGGGTTCTAAATCCTTTCACAAGGTTACTCCTAACAGAGTAAAGCTCCTAATAGGGCTGAGGTAAATCCCTTAACCGAGGGACTCCTAATAGGATCTTCTCCTAATCGAGTATAAATGTAATCTCCTAACCGGGCTAGGCTCCTAACAAGGCGCATTCTGAAAGAGTGCAAAATCTTGTGGGTACCAATTCTCACCGTGGTTTTTCCCATTTGGGTTTCCATGTGAAAATATTGGTGTTCATGTGTTGATTGATTTCTTATGTGTTGAAGTTGATATCTTTCTATTACATGCATGTTGACGAACAATTTGATAAATCTAAACAACAGTGTGATTTTAGTTATTACCGATACTATTTATGAGTTGTTTTGAAATAATTTTTTGGTGGTTGTTAAAGTTTTAAAGTTTATTGTAATTACTGATTCACTCCCCTCTCATTAATTACTGGATCCTCACAAATAACATGACCATGTAATTACCGTCTGCCTTAAAGTATAAATTGCTATCAACATTTCCTTTTTTGAATCCTTGATGTTGGAGTTATTTGTCTAACCTGGAATACCTTACTCTAGGTGCTTTCTTCAACCCATACAATTCTTTTCTCAACCTACATACAAAGTTCTCATCTTCGTGTAGCTGAAATCCTTCAGATTGCTCTATGTAGACTTCTTCTTCAAGATTTCCATTCAAGAATGCAAACTTAACATCTATTTGATATACTTTATAACCTTCATAAGCTGAGAATGCCAAGAACATTCTAATTGCTTCAAGTCTCACAACAAGAGAAAAAGTTTCTTCAAAATATATGCCCTCTACTTGAGCATGCCCCTTGCAGACTAGTCTTGTTTTATTCCTTATCACCTTACCTTCTACATTCATTTTGTTCATGTAAACCCATTTAGTTCCAATGACATTCTTATTAGTAGGTCTAGGAACCAATTCCCATGTTTTGTTCTTTTCAATCTGCTGCAACTCTTCTTCCATTGCCTTCATCCACTTTTCACTCTTGTTGGCCTCATTACATGTCTTGGGTTCCATCTTAGTCATAAGGCGTAATTTTACTTGTTCATTATTTCTTGCACAGTTTCTTCTTGTTTTGCACGCCTTCATTTTTGTCTCCTATAATTTGATCCTCAAGATGATTTTTCTAAATATACTTGTTTGGTGTCTTATTTGGTGACTCTTCTTGTTCACTCTCAGATTTCCCCTGATCTTCAACATAAGGTTCTTCAATATGATTTACTGTATTTTCCCTTTGTTTGTGCAGGTTCTCATCTATTTTAACATTCACACTCTCAACCACTCTCCTTAGTATTTTGTTGAAACACTTGTAATCTTTGTTGTGAGTAGAGTAGCCCAAAAATATGCCCTCATCGCATCTTGATTCAAAACTACCTAAACCATCTTCATCTCTTTTGATAAAGCATTTGTTTCCAAACACCTTGAAGTACTTGATTGAGGGTTTTCTATTATATTATAGCTCATAGGGTGTCATTCTATTGTTCATTCTTAGATGAACTCTGTTTAGTGTATATACAACAATATGGACTGCCTCCTTGCAGTATATATTAGGCAAATTTGCTTCATTTAACATAGTTCTTGCCATCTCCTTGATTGTCCTATTTTTCCTTTCTACAACACCATTTGTTGTGGCGTCCTAGGGGAAGAATATTATCTTTTGATTCCATGTCTTTCACAATAGTCCTTGAATTAATTTGATGTGAATTCACCTCAATGGTCTGATTTGAGACATTTCAGTTTATAACCACTTTCTTTTTCAACCAACCTTTTGAAAATTTTGAATATTTCAAATGCCCGTGACTTGTCTTGCAAGAAAGTAACCCATGTCATTCTTGAAAAATCATCAATAAACAACATGAAATATCTCTCACCATTTAGATCTCTTGTCCTAGTAGGAACACACAGATTAGTATGCACAATCTCTAAAGGCCCTATGGTTGAGTACTCCTTTGCCTTGAAGCTTACTTTAGTCTACTTTCCTCTTAGACACTCATCACAAAATGTAGTTGCTAGCTTGATAATCTGTGGTATATGCCTCACATACCCTTTCTTGTTGACCTTTGTCCCATCATGCATTATGTTTCAAAGCATTCTTTTAGGCTGTATAGATTTATATTAGTCCTTTTTCCTTCTGCAACTGATTTACCATTTCTCTCCTTTCTGATTTCACATCCTTTTGAATCGAAAGTAAACTTGTATCCTTTGTCACACATTTGATTAACACTCAACAAATTGTGTTTTAAACCTTCCACATAGTATACATCATGAGCTTTTAATTTCCCATCTATGTTGAGAGTACCTTTGCCTCTGATTTTGATTGATGAATTTTCTCCATACCTTATTGAGCCTCCATTCTAATCTTCGGCCTTCATAAATTTATTCTTATTGCCAGTCATGTGACTTGAGCAACTACTATCTACTACCCATAAGTTCTTCCTTTCAGCATGTAGGGTTGTTTGAACAATCAGACTTGACTTAGCCTTGTTCTTGTCTTTTTCAACCCAAACTTGTTTGCTTTCTTTCTTCTTGTCTGTTGTTATTTTCTGATTTGGATTGGCTTCAGGTTCCATGGTTGACATTTTCTTCTTTTTTTTTAGTTGTTATAATTTTACAATGCTTTGCTATATGTCCAAGATTTTGGCAATAATAACATTTGACATTTCTATTGAATGATGAACTTAAGGGATTGTAATAGGACTGAAAACTATGTCTCCTACATTCATAACTTCTATGACCAATGCCATTACAATAGTAACAAATAATATTTGCATCTCTAAGAGTAGAAAAAGGATTTCTACTTTCATATCTAGGAGGAGAACTATTCAATAATCTACAATCAACAATTGTATGACCATAAGTATTATATTTGTAACAATAGCCATGGAATTACGGTGAATACTAATCATTGTTGAAGTTGTTTCTCCTTGGAGCAACATAGTTTTGTCTTCTTGAGTTCTTCCTTGTGTCTTTGACTTTTATGAAACCATCATTATCCATCTCGATCTTTCTTTTAGGATCAACAAGTTGCTTTTTGTAGCATCAACATATATTTTCTTTATGTCTTAGCTAGTCAGATCTATTTTCTTCCTTGGTGCATCCTTGACTGTGAAGGTTTTCCTATTATCATTATTACTTGAAGTAACAAAGTATATTTCCTTTCTTGATAAGTCTTTACTTGTAGAACACTAACCAACATCAAATCCAACACCCTCTGTATCTTTGGAGTGTTTTTATTTGTTCAACATTTTATCCAGCGCATCTGTGTTGCCCTCATACTTGATTTACAATGACATTTTATCCAGATGTGATTGTTTTTCTTTTAGAATAAATATTTCTCTGTGTAAATTATTTTTCCTTCAAAATGATTTACCTCCCTAAGACTATTTGTCCCTCAATACTTAATCCTTTGTGTATATTTTTCTTCAGAATTAATTTATTTTCCCCGTGCTTATTAGGCTCTCAGAATTAGTTTATCCCTTTATGAATAAATATTATATATTTTTGACCTTTGTGCTTAAAACACACACACACACACACACACACACACACACACACACACACACACACACACACACACACACCATCGAAGCATTTTCACCAAAGAAAAAAATTATATCGAAACCCTTTTTTTTTTATCGAATGCATTTAATAGATAATACAATGGTCGTTGTTTGTATTTTAAAGATGGGAGTGGGGAGTAGTACCCCCCACTACCCCTGTGGTCACTGATATGGCAATCGCAGGGGAGTGGAAGGCCCGCGACCTGCATCTACAGGTCTACAAGGGTAGTGGGGGGGTGGGGGGGGCACTCTCCCCCTCCTTGTCTCTTATTTTAAAATAAACGTTTTGAATATAAAATAGTTTAATTTTAAAAAATAATTAATTAATTAAAATTTGATTTATATCAATTAAAATTTTAATTAACATTTTATTACTTATCTTTATAGAAAATTTGACTTGTATTTATTTACTAATATAAAAAAAATGACTATGAAGATTTGTTATGATTTAAACTATTAATATATAATTTGATTATTAAACTTAGAATTATTAAAGGGAGTAATTTGAGAGATTTATTCTTTCAAATAATTGGAGCAATTTTTAGAAGGAGCCATTAATTAGTGATAATGACCTCTTCAATCTTGCTAATTTAGGAGAATTAAAATTTTAGATTGACTTGTAACTAAATTTTATAATTTAGACTCATCTAAAAGGTTTAAGACTTATTAGGTTATTCAGATTGTATTTAACTCATTATAAATCATAATCGTCAATTTAAGGACCTTCTTACCAAGTGATCATGTTTAGATTCATAGTCCCCTTAACCTATTGTTATTTCAAGCAAATGATTCAATATTTAATTTAAGTTACCCTCATTTAAGGAAATGAATATTTGTTAATCTTTCATGTAATTTACGTTAGTATTGTCACCATGCTAGTTACATATTTAGTTGTTATCATGCAAGTTACACAATTATTGTTGCCATTCAAGATACATAATTATTATTATCATGCAAGTTACATAATTGTTGTTATCATGTAATTTATTTTTCAAAAGATAGATATAAAGGCTCTTCTTAATTTGAGTATTAATATTCTAGTAGTAATTGTTGGCATGTTGGCATAACTGATGGAGATGATGATATACTGGTAAAGGATGATGTCGATTTGATATATTGTTGGACTGTTGGTGATGATATAATTGTGATATGATCAGTTATTTGTGTTGTCATTGATGGCAACCATGTTTGTTTATGTTTGGTATGTCATATAGTTCATCTAAGGCTACCAATATAGCCTAACCGGTAATGGATTGAGTTGGACAACAAAACTGCTAAGTAGCAGTCAGCCGATAAGTAGGAACAAAGAAGGAGATGGTTGTGGAAGAGATATGTGCTGAGTTAGGTGTTGCAATTTGGAATGTATGCTTATGACATTATAACGAGTCTATAACTAGAACTGCATCATGTTTGGAAAATCGGAAGTCATGTTTGTAATTGACTGTTGTATATTCAGTGTAGGGTTTGAGAACCGGTAACAAGATCTTTAATCGGTGATGTTTTATGGTTTGGTGGTGATTTTTTTTATGTTCTTAACTTAGTGGTGACGTGTCAGAATATGTGTGAATGGATAAGATGTTGTTTGAGCATGATCAAGGAGCGAATTTCTTGGGAAACAACGAAGTGCTTAGCAAAATGTGATAAGGGTTTGAAAACTTATCATATTGATGTGCGGTGATGTGTAATGATCATTCAACGATTGTAATTGTCTTGAAATTTGTTATAATGATCTATATGATGAACTGTAATGATTTATTAATCTGATATGATCTATGATGTAAATTCATTGTAAGTTAGGGTTATGTAACTAACCTAATTGTAAAGGTTATTTAGGTCTAGTTTGAGAAGGTTTATTGTGTTGGTGGTCTTGAAGAGAAGTATGTGCCAAACCAGATTGGTGTGTTTGCATGTGTGAAGCATATTGGAGCTAAAAAGGATTTGTAATAGAAAGCAGAGAAGTGTTGAGACTAGATCATTTACTTGTTGTTTCCTAACAATTGTAGCAATATTGAAATCCCTTAACCGGGTAGGTCCCAACAGGCCTAATCTTGTAAATCCCTTCACCGGGTGGCTCATTAACTTGAGTTTAAATCCCTTAGCAAGGTTACTCCTAATAGGGTAGAGTTATTGACAGAGCTGAGGTTAAAATCCCTTCACCAGGTGACTCCTAACATGGTCTTCTCTTAATCGGGTATTATTGTAAAGCTCCTAACCAGGCTAGGCCTTTAAAAGGGTGCATTTCGAAAGAGTGCAATAATTTGTGGGTACCAATTCCCATTGTGGTTTTTCCCATTTGGGTTTCCACGTGAAAAATCTTTGTGTTCATGTTGTGGATGGATTTTTGTTATTCTTTTGATGTATTTACTATATTTGCTTAATGATGAACACTTAAGTAGCTACCGGTAATCGTTTGGTAAATATGATTTGAAGGATTTTTGATCAGCTATAGGTATTGGTAATGAGCTATTTTTGAGAAGTATTTGCAGTTTGATAAAAAATAATTAGTTTGCTGTTAATACCGATTCACCCCCTCTCAATATTAATCGGATCCTCACAATAATAGTAATATGATGATAATTTCTAGTGACTCTTCTTTTTCATAGAATTAGTTTATCTTTGAATAAATGACCTCAATTTCCAAGTTGCAATAGGATAACGTTTATTTAAGATTTCAACAGTTTAATAGTTTCCTTCTTAAGTTGTTTTAAACTTAGTGTTACGTAAGCTTTCTTAATTACTTAGTTAACTAAAAAAGAGGTGATGGAAACAAAAACCTAGTAGCATTCGGTACCTATGGTGCCTTTGGGTCACGCTTACGGGTAATATCGTTAGGTTGAACTACTACACTTAACGCCTAATAAAAATGCAACAATGATGTCTATGGCATCGTCCCTATAAATTGTCAGGGAGTAATAAGGGTCATATGGAAGTTAAAATCCAAGGGGCGGGTAATCCCCCTTGGATCGATAATCTAAAAAAGATAAGTTTTAAAATGAATTTTACATCCGCTCAGTTAAACCTTAGAAAAACCCCCATTAGGGTTGGTTGAGTGTGACACCTTTTGGAATTTATTATTATTATCTTGATGTTTTTCAACATTTGAAAATGGGCCGAGGGTGATGGTTATGATAGGATATAGGACCTAGTTATTTTAGGCCATAAGCAATAGGTCACCATGAGCCATTTGGCTTATAGCTACCATTGTCGGTAGCAACTGAAGAGAAACTATCTGGGACATTGACCCTAGAAAGGGTTTCATACCCACCAAAATAGTTTACATCAAACTCTAGTTAGAAAACAAAACTACATACTTTATGCCTTGATCTCGTGCCGAAACGGGTATGTAGGCAACCTAGGGATGAATTTGTCCGTAGTACTCAAGCATTCGGGGATGGGGTTTAGGATTTTTGTCAAGGTGAGTAGATGGTTTGTGAAGTTCCTTGGCCTCCAAATCAAAGGATATATAATTACTAGTTGGAAGTTTTTAAGAAAAAAAAAAAATTCAACACATACTTGGAAGGAATCTTGTATGGATTTGTGTGACTTCCCAAGGCTTTAGGCCAAATTCTAAGGTGGAATTCAAGCTTGTATTATGTTATTTTATTTACTCCTAAGGACAGAGACCTTAGTGTACTCCTAGCAGAGGAGTGTAGTTCTTAGAGAGTGACTCAGGACCCAAATGGTCCCAATGAGTCTAAGTCTCTGACTAGAGCACTTCCTATCCTGAATTGGATAGATGCCTACCCTGTTTGGGTAGATGCCTATTCCATATTGGATAGATGAAATATCATATTCCGTGTGGACTAATGCCTAACCCGTATAGTTAGATGCTCATCCTAGATGGATGAATGCCTATTCTGTTTGGATAGATGCCCAGAGTATGCGATTGAATCAAACACATTAAAGAAATAAAATAAGAATTAGTCAAATTTTTTTGGGTTAAGTAGAGTGGGTTATTACAACACACACACACACACACACACACACACATGTGTGTGTGTGTGTGTGTGTGTGTGTGTGTGCATTTATACACACACACACTCACACACACACACACATATACATATACAGACACACACACACACACACACACACACACACACACACACACACACACACACACACACACACACACACACACACACACACACACACACACACACACAACTATATAACTATATAACTATATATACTTGTATATATGTATATATATGTAAAAATTACATTAAAATGTGATAGAATGTCAAAAAATGCCAACCTAGTTCGGAGGTTTGCAGGTGGGGTTCCACGGTGTTGATTCTCACTGTGTTGTCGAAAATGACCCAACTGTCATTTTCAATAGTCACGGTTTTTATCTAAAAAAATCCTAAATAAAGGGGTTTGATCGAACCCTATTAAATTTTAATAAAAAAGTAAAAAAGCACTTTCAATCGAAAGTTATATTCGATTGAAAGTATGGTTTAAAATACTTTCAATCGAAAGTAGTTTTTAAATTCGATCGAAAGTGACTTTCGATAGAACATGGGTAAAAATCAAATTTGGACAACAAAGTCTAATTATTTTGTCCAAAAAAGTGTAACCCACTTTTGTGGGTTCACCCCATCTTTTTATGAAAACCTTGACAACTTTTACAACTTGCACTACTATGGTTCAAGAGAAATTTGGAACTATGATGAGACTGGTGTGCAAGTTGGTAGAAATTGTGGCATTTGAATCATTGCCAAATTGGGGTAGAGATGTGTACCACACCTAATATCAAAGAGCAGAGAGTGGAGAACAATTTTGGCATGTGTTAGTGCATGTGGGGCAAGTATTCTTGGATTTTACTTGTTCAAATCTAAGAGGCACATGTGGAACTACATTGCAAATTGTGAGCTAGGAGCATACATGGAAGTCTAAGAACACACTTGGATGACAAAGGAGATATTCCTTAACTAGTTACAATATTTTGCAGCTTCAATCTCTCAAGGGGTTTCACCATCTAATAGGGCCCTTCTTATCTTTGATGGTCATGGCAGCCACGTGGCCTTCAAGCCAATTAAAGAAGCAAAGAATTTAGGAATTGACTTGCTAACACTACCTGCTTATACTAGCCACAAGTTACAACCATTGGATGTGAGTGTTTTCTCACCTTTCAAGAATACTTCAAACAAAAAAGGGTTGTATGGTTGGCAAACAACCTACATATTAAAATAGGATGCAAAGAGTTAGCAATTCTTACTAGTAAAGCTTTCAGTCAGGCTATAACACCATGTAACATCATAAGTAGCTTTTGTAGGATAGGAATTTGGCCACTAAATAGGCATGCTCTCGAAAGGGATATGAGGCAAAGCCAAGCCTTTGATGTTCAAGATGATGTTTTCATCCCTAGAACAAATGTTGATGCAGTTACAATGGAGGGTGAACCAAAGCACATTGTAGCATAGGCATGCTTGGGGTTATTTGGATACAATGAAGCTAAGATTGATACATTTGTTCAAAGATTCAATTCTTCCACTTCTAGTACATAGCCTACAGTTGAAGGTGACACTTTACCACCACAAACTAGCCAAACAAACATCCTTGATGTACAAGGAATTTGTAATGAGGGTACAAATGTTACATCAAATGGTCTAGGCTTGCCAACCCAAGCTAGTCAACCATAATGGCTTGAGGAAGCAAGCAAAAATATTGGACTACAAACAAATGAAATTACTGAGGAAGTGTCCCTTTCCATGCCATGCACAACATAAATTGACTCGGTTGAAGTAATCCATTACTTCACAAATGGAGCAGACTGGGATCATCAAATTGGTGGTGATAGTGAAGAAGAAAATGAGAACAAAATTAATGATGAAGAAGTTGATTTTGTGCCATGCATGCAAGAGGATGGGCATCAATTGAGAAGATCGACCACCCAATTCTCGAGGCTTCTAGTGAAATGGGTGAATCGAAGATCATAGGGAGGTCAGACAAGAGTGCTTTGCCTTAGTAGGAAATCCCAAATTTTGACATTTGATGACTACATCAAAATGCTTAATGCGTAAGAGGCTGAAAGGAAGAAAAATGGAGAATTGCAAGAGCATAGAAAAAAACAAATGAGGGAGAGAAAGGCAAAACATGAAGCAGATTAAGTACAAAGGGAGGCAATGTGGGTAGAGAAACTGGAAAGAAAGAGCAAGAAGATAGGGAGAAGTTAATTAGGAAAGCGGATACCGCAAAGAAGCAATAGCAAGCCAAGACTAATCAAGAACGAAAGGCAAATGAAAGAAAAGCAAAACAAGAGAAGAAAAGGAGATTTGTGTGTTCAACCGAAGATCCTCTACCCCCACAACACCTCATTCTGATTGGCATGATGAACCTATTGTCCCCAACCTTTGCAACTATCAATAATATGCAAGTTGGGCTTGCGCCTAGTAGCTCAGAACACTTGCCACTAAATTTAAAGGCAAATTAGGCACTACTTGCACATATATAAATTTGCATTCAGCCCCTCCTATGCCACAAATCACACATGCAATTGGACCAAACAATGTTGCACATGGCTACGTGACACCTCCTCCTTTTCCTAACCATATGGACAATTGATTAAGGTTGCCAAATTTTGCATTTTGATCGATGTTGCAGCATATTTTGGGCATCCAATAATTTTGTGCAATCTATTCATGCAAACAGAGTTAGGATATAACTCTTATATGATTAAAAAATAAAATATTGTTGATGTTGTAATATTTAAGACGTCACCTTTGATATGTCAAATGTTGTTTTGTGCCATTTATCATGACTATAAAATTCCATGATGATGTTGTTGTTATATATTGAACTTATATTTCATGATTTATATAGTGGACCTACTATAGTCATATGTGTTTATTGATGACTCACTTTATTGACTATGTTGATGGTGTCCTCTTTTTTTTTTTCCTTCTCAATTTATATGCATGATTCTCAGTTTATTGATCATTCTTTGTTTATTGATGATTTTTAGTTTATAGTGCAATTGTGGTATTTCAATTAAAAATATAATAAACAAGCACATGTATACATATGTATAGGAATGTATATGCATACATGCGTATGCATATAATATCCATACATATGGATACATATGCATACATTTTCTAGAATTCAATAAATATGATATATAAAAAGTAATCATAAACAGTGAAAGAAGACTAAGAACATGAATACATAAACGTGCAACTATAATTCTAGTATTTCGATAAAGAATACAACAATCACATGTATACATATGTATGCATAAGTATGTATATGCATATAATATCCATACATATGGATATGTATGTGTACATTTTTATGATTCAGTAAATAGGATATATAAAAATAAATGATAAACATAGAAAGAAGAGAAATAACATGAATACTGTATACACATAAAAATAGCTACGAGCGATTAAATAAAATTTTATATTTATTTAATGTTAATTTGAAAAGATTAATTTATTTAATTCATTTCATGTCCTTCTATTAATTAATTTAATTAAATATTTAATTAATTAATTCATTTATCCTTTGCCTCTAATCAATTAATTAAATATCTAATATTTAATTATTCTTCTAATCAATTAAATATCTAATATTTAAGGATTATTCTTTTATCCTATAGTCTCAAATATTAAATAATTTCTTCAATTATTTAATCTCTTTTCCAACTCACCTTTCATCTCCACTTCATCTTTTCCTTTGCCAACTCATCCATCATGTGGCTAAATTAATTCAACAAAATTAAAATAAATAAAACATTTATTAGCCAATTATCTCAACTTCCAAAATAAATGAAATATTGTGTACGTACACATATTTCTTAACCTTCTTATATATTCTCTCCAGCACCCCTACATCTTAGGAAGGACTTGAGTCCACTTGTCCTCTCATGCGTAAATATTCTCCAACCATCCCTAGATTCCCTCAGTCAGCAACCCATTCAAGGTGAGATGAGTGACACTTGTCTTCTCCTTCCCCCTTTTTCTCAACCTTCACCTTTTCTCACAACCATCCAAATTTGTAGATCTGATCATGATCGTTGATCCAGGACACATCATCTTATCATCTCAAAAGTCTATAAAAGTAGGAGATTGAGGTGAGAAAGAGTTAGTCTTCAAGTTAAAAATTTGAGTAAAACTTATGCATCGGTGAGTTTTTATCTTGAAGCAATTTAGCAATTTAGTATTTCTCATTTACCATAATCATTTAGCTTTAAATCATTTGCATTGCATATCATAGTATCAGTTAACTATCAGTTATTAGTCCATTCTTCATATACCATCTTGGAAGCTATCAGTGCTTGTCTGAGAGAAAATCACCTGCAACCAAGAACAGTGGAGTTAGGACACAATGAGACATAAATCATGAAGGTAATAATAGTGTTTTTATTTTATATCAATTTCATGTAGTTTCATTGGTTGAGTTTGGATTTCCTGTAGCATTTCCTTTGTATTTTGTGAAACTAATATGTTACAAGTAGTATTTTGAAGATGAAATTCAAGTCGACACATTTTGGCGCCCACCGTGAGGCTGGAGCCTCGCATATATCTTTCTAATATCATGTCTAGTTCTCAAAAATACAAGTTTCATGCATTTGTAATCTAAATTCACGCATGCGTGAGTTCTGACAATGCTTTTATTTAATAGATTAGCACTTTTTTCTCGTAGGTTAACTCATTTGGCATTTAGGTTTAGTGCTTTTGTTGGCAAATCAATGCATTTGATTCTTAGATTAGCGCTTTTGTCTCTGAAATTAACGCATTTGTCATTTTGGTTAGTGCTTTTGTCAGTGAATTCTCACATTTTAGTCCATTAAGGAGCGCTTTTGTATCGCAGGTTTTCACACTTTTATTCTCTAGGTCAACGCTTTTGAGGTGGAAGACAAAGCATTTGATAGGATATCGCTTTTATCTGCAACTAACAAACTTTTTATGCAAGTCTGAATGTTCAAGAACTGAAAATTTCAAACTACTAATATATCTATTTACAAGATTGTTTTTAAGCAAATTTCATGCATTTCCTTACGTAGTTAATTAGGAGTTTTATTTTGGAAAGTAACACATCATATCTTGCTCATTTAGCTTAACTAAGGGATAAATTAACAACATGCAACTTGCATTTTGAGTGACTTCTTTAAAGTAGTTGCACATATATTATAGAGGGCTAAAATAAACTTATGTTTTCCATGCTTGATGAAGTAGTAGGTAAGTATGCTCTCACCCTCATACGGTGATCAGAAAACTAGACCTACTCTCTTTTATGTGTAACCTTTAGAGGGCATGCCTTCTCGAGCTGCCTTGAGGGGGCCAGTGAGAGGGGAATGACCCAAAGTGGAAAGGGGCTAATACCGAGTCCTTCTGATCCACTCTAAATAAATCATGTTTGTGACGAAAGTCACAAACAACATGTCCTGATAAGTTCATATCGATAGTATGTTTCCCCATAAACCCTATGGAGCATAACCTCTATAGGCTAGGAACCTTCTGTATTTACAGAGCTTAAAGTGTCGCATGTATGGCCACATGACTGAAAGCCTTTACTAAAAATCACTTGTACTAGTTACCAAAATCCTTCTAATTGTTGGCGTGGGAGGCCGGACCTTTGAAGCGGCTCACACACATACGGTTCTTAGTAGAGATATAAAGTTTTCCTCATGGGGAGTTTTCATGGAAATTGGTGCTTGGCTGCCCCAAAGAAGTGAGTGTTGAGGGTGGAGTCAATGGGGTCAAGCACCTAAATATCTGCTCTGAATAGCATAGCCTCGGGGGAAACCCCATGTGAGATTCAACAATTATTGTCTCAACCTGCCATAGGATTTCATGCTTGCTTGTACATTTTGTTTTTCAAACATTGCATCTTCTATGTCTATAACGTGCTCAGAATGGTCAAAAATTGAAGAAAATCATCATCTAAAAATGAGCAAAAATCTAACAACTTGCTGGAAAAATTGAAAAATCCTTGAAACACAGTCAGAACAACGCTTTCAAGCAACAAAGTAGTGCATTTGTCCCATAAGTTAGCACTTTTGACCAAAAGTTAGCACAAATGCTTTCTCACATGTGAGACAAAGCATATCAAACCAAAATTTCAAAGTTAGTATCAAAACACTTTTTGAGTAGAATTGTCTTTAAACTATCACACATCTTCAAACTAGTTCGATAACTGGGTTACCAATCCAATAGGTTATTTCCAAAAGGTTTTCATAATCATAAAATATTCAACAAGCTAGTGATTCAAATATCTTAAGTGCAAAAATCAACATCATTATTAGTTTCTCATCAGGATATATCAAATCCTCTATCACGAAACTTGATCAATCCACCTTGTGTTCATTATCTTGGATATATCTTTCCTATTTTGAACCTAGGTTATATCAAAATCAGAATTGCATTCACATTGGAATCAAGAAAACTTGTAAACTATCATATGCTTATATGACTTTTAAATATCGTCTTAAGAAAAGAAAGCCCAGTTATAAAGCTACTCAGAAGAGGATAAGATTCTTGTATATCAATCGCAAGATCTTATTAAAACATAGGACATTAATGTTAGATAATATATTAATCCCAAAGACCGAGATGGGGGGGGGGGGTGTGAATCAGTGTCAGATCGGTTAATGAAAGATTTAAACTTATTTGCAATTTTGTAGCTGAAATTAGTATGTCGGTAAGCAAACAATAATGCAGTAAAGAGAAACAAAGGAATCAACATCAATGCACACCATAACACAAATATTTTGGCAAGGAGACCCGGTAAGGGAAAAACCTTGGTGGGATTTGTGACCCACAATATTTGCTCACTAGCCATAAGAATAAATATTACTTAGTACAAAAGGGGCCTACACATGCAGGAAGGCCAACTACCTAGAGCTCACTACTCAACAACAAAAATGGAGTCACACTGACTACAACACTGATGTAAACATAGAAATGAACTCTTACAACTTGCATCAAAATGTTGGATGAGTTCTCTATTATGCTATGTTTGATACTGGTTCCGCCTTTGCCAAAAACCCTTGCCGGTATGCTGTCAAATAATTCTTCTTATACAGAATAGTCTTCGCTCTGCTCTGCTCCTTATTCACTCTAAAATAAATACATCAAAATGCATATACAACTATTCGCTATCATATCCCATCTTATCTCATGTTACCGCTTACTGCATTACATACCAAATGACCTACAAGAACTCATAAATATATGAGTCTTTACAATATAACATGTTGGCCATACAATTATAAAGTACATTACAATTGTCTTCAGACATGTAGTGCTGTGGTTAAAACACTTCGTTGGTGAAGCAACCACCATGGTTCAAATCCCCGCTGGGCCGTTGTGCTCGCGGATTTGAACAAGTGAATTGTGGGGATGAGGTCCCCCATTTGTGGCCTCACTGGTTCATAGCTCCAGCTCAAATGCATTTACCCCTTATTTAAAAAAAAAATGAAATAATTTACATTACAATTTATTTTGCATAAACAATATTATTGACAAGTCAGCCTGGAATGTCGGTATAACCTTCTGTCGATGTAAACTGGATGCCAGTGTGAATAAGCCTTGTCGTATCTGCCGGTGTCGGTAGGTGAAGTCTATTTCCGGTTGAACCTATGGAACCTTGTTGCCATCAATGACAACATCCACCTTTCTCATCCGAGTGTATAATGCCAACAATCTCCCCCTTTGGCATTGATGGCAACACTCATGAGAAAAATCAAAAACTGTGAATCCAAAAATGTGAGTGCTCCCCCTAAGCAAATGATCTGTTCATCTTTTTTTGTTCACTTTTCTCCATGCCTTTCTCAATATATTTTTCTCACTATACCACTCCCCCTTTGACATCAATGACAAAGGATGTCAAAAAATTAAAAAAATTAAACATTTACTTAGATCCCTGAAGTTTGTTATGTACAATTTGAAAAATATTCACAAGAACTAAGTTCAGACCCTACATGAACTTCATACTATTGGTGATTATTGTTTCTGTTTGTCTGATCATTCCAATAAGATAGTGCATTTTTTTGTTCTTGTGATCTATCTCCTTGAATTTTAACCTATGATAGTGCATTCCGGTGAGTGATTAGATTGTCCAATCTTGGACCAAGCTTATTCTTCAACTCCCTGGTTTTCATTTTCAATCTTGCCTTTTCTTTTTCAAGATTTTCAATCTTCTCCTCATGAATAACCATCTCCTGTTTTATGACTGACGTTAGTTTTGAAGAACCAATTATGTTATCCGCAATACATCAATTTCCTTTTGAGTTTTTCTGATATGTTCATCAATATCTTTTGTTAATTGATGTGGTTTGTAGGCTTCATGATATAATTCCTTATACTCCAAAATGGTAGAATTCAATGTCGGTAGTAGTCAATCAATCTGCTGAGTACATTCCTTTATTGTTTTGCTAAAGAATACCTCCTTTTCTTTGTCAACTCTTTCTTGAATAGTCTCCTCATTTATTTTGTCTCATGTCTAAATGTTAGTAGAAATGAATTTGGATAATGTGTTCAATTTACCTATCAAACCAAAAATATGATCTACCTTGCACTCCAGTGCAATCATCTGCAAAATCGGTAGAGAATCATTGATAGGCTTAAATGCTAAGGCATTACACTCTATTATTTTCTTTATAGAATCCAAAAGTACTTTGGTGACAATTGTTGGTCTGAAATTCAAATTTGAAGTACTAGGAGAAGTGTTAGGTTCTGCATTATCTTTCTTCTCTTCTCTAGATTTCTTTGTCTCTTCCTTTGTTTTCTATTCAGCTATCTTAATCTCTTCCTATTCCTTATTCTCATTCTTATCCTTTGTCGGTTCAGATGTTATTTGTTCTTGTTCTTTATCCGTCGGTATCTCAGTATCTTGTTGTGTGTCAACAATTTTAGGAATAGAGGTATCATCCATTGTAATGTTGATATACTAAGTATCAACCTTCATTGTGAATCGAATGTTTGACTCGGGATCAACCGCATCTGTTGCATTTTCTTCTTTTGATGTCTTTTCAACAAGCGAATTCTACACTTCTGCCTGTGCCTCTGCTACTATCGGTGGTGGTAAGTTATCTTTTATTATAAGTTAGGAACATTGCCAACCTTATTCTTGCCTTTATCACCTTTTTGGTATACCTTATTAAAAGATTTGTCAACTTTTTGTTTTTGTTTTTCTTCTCTTTTCTCTTTCTCCACAAAGAAAATATCCCATTTGTTTGTTGTCTCATTTGCTATTTCCTTTATCTTGTCGACCATGAGGCTTACTTGTCGGTGACCACTTACAAAAATAGTTTTGTTAGCTTTAACTATCAATTCATCTATTTCTTGTCTAGATTTAGCTGGATGAACAACCAATAGTGCTTCAACCTTTAATTTCTTATCCAATTCCATGATAGACATTCTTTTTGCTTCAAGTCTTAGATATAAGTCATTGGGAAGAACATCAATGAATTCAATAAGAACTTTCTTATATATATATATCTAAATACAAGATTATGCTTTCTTCAATAGTGTCCTTATCTGAATCATTAAAAGAATGATAAAACTTATTGACATTACTAAGATTACCATCCTGAGTTATTTCATTAACGAGCTCTTCTGGAGAAAGTGCATCAGATTTCTTTGGTGTTGGTTGCTTCTGTGTAATCTTCTTCTTTGGACCACTAGGCTCTCTCACAGCCTTTTCTTTCTTTCTAAGTGTCCTTGTCTATTCAGATTAATCATAGTCCCAAAGATACTGAAAGCGGGGGGGGGGGGGGGGGGGGTGAATCAGTATCTAACCAGTTGACAAAATATTTAACCTTATTAAGTATTTTGCATTCCAAAACAATGTACCGCTAAATAAGAATTAATGCAGTAAACAGGAACAATAAAGACAACATAGAAACACACCATAACACAAGATGTTTAATGAGGAAACCCAGTGTAGGAAAAACCTCGGTGGGATTTGTGACCCACAATATTCACTCACTGGTAAATAAATAAATATTACTTACAATGAGGAGCCTCCACATGTAGGAAGGCCAACTGCCTAGAGCTGACTGCTCATATACAAAATAGAAGTCTCAATGATTTACAAAATAGATTATAAAAATCCAATACAATGTACTGCTTCAAATCAGCATCAACTATGCCAGGTTCAATACCGGTTTAAGCTCATACTCTAGCCAAAACCTTATACAAAATCTGTCTTATGCATTCGCATAAATCTTCCTTCCTATTTGCTCATTCCTTATCTCTCTCCCATCATATCAAAGTGATTTACAAGATCTCATACATATATAAGTCTATTACACTATTCCATGTTGGCTTTACAAAAAGATAATTACAATTAAATATAATAAATAGAAGTTTATTCCTGTCGGCTAGGATGCCGGTATACATTGTTGCCACTATTGGTGAAGAGTATGTTGGTGTCGGTGCCTGTTGGTGGTTTACTAGATGAATGCCACAAGGTTGTCTAAAGTTACCACATGGTTGTTGGTAGGTTGCCATAAATGACAACACCATCATTTCTCACTAGAGTGTAGAATGCCAACAATCTCCCCCTTTGGCATTGATGGCAACACTCATGAGAAAAATCCAAAAATTGTACCAAAAATGTGTGCTCCCCCTGAGCAGATGATCTCCTCTGAATGGCCATTTTTCTCTTGTCCACTACTCCCCCTTTAACATCAATGACAAAGGTTGTCAAAATTTGTCAAACGAGTGCAAAATTTACCTCAAAGCCTGTAACTGGTTGGTTACAATTTGAAATATATTAGCCAAAACCAAGTTTAAACTTTGCATGAATCTATTGCTGTCATTCAGGGTTGCCTCAATTCGTTGGATCATGCCGGTGAGATGTTGCATATGCTCTTCTGATGATCTTTCCCCTTGAGTTAGTGAATTTGATATTTCATTCCTTAGCAAAATAAGATTATCCAATTTAGGTCCAATTTTATACTTTAGCTCTCTGGCATTTACTTTGATCCTTGCTTTTTCCTTCTCAAATTTCTCAATCTTTTCTTCAAATCCTGCTATTTCTTGCTCAATAACAGATATAGGTTCAGATGAACCAATGATGTTATCAACAATATCATCTATTTCCTTCTATACTTTGCTTATTTCTTTGTCAATATCTCGAGTCAGCAGATGTGGTTTGCATGTTTCTCTGTACAATTCCCTATACTCCAAAATTGTTTCATTCAGTGCCGGTAACAGTGAGTCAATCTGTTCGGTGCACTTCTTTATTGTTTCCTCAAAGAATTTTTCTTTTTCTTTTTCCATTTTCTCTCTGAATGTATCTTCATTTACTTGATCAATTGTTATTACATTTCTAGAAATGAATTTAGACAATGTGTCTAATTGACCTAAAGAATCCTTTACATGCTCTATATTACATTTAGGTGCAATCATATTAAGAATAGGTATTATATCATCAATTGCTTTATAAGCCAATTACAGTCAGTAATCTTCTTAATAGAGTCCAAAAGTACCACTGTCACATTGGTAGGCCTAAATTCACTTAATGAAGTGTCAGATGTCTGACCAACTACCTTGATTATTTCAGTGTTTCCGGTAACCAATTTGCTTGTATCAACCGCCGGTGGATCAGTCTGAGTTTGTATTTTAACAAGTAAAGGTTTTTCTGATTGCTTAGGCATCTCAGTGATTGTCAGTTTCTCAACACGAACCTTTGCCTTAGTTTGTTTCTCTGCCTCTAAAGGTTTCATAGGGTTCTCAATTGTCTTCTCATCCGTCGGTGTCTTTGTTGGTTTCTCTGTGTTATCAGCTGTCGGTATCTCTATCTCTATAGGTTTCTCAGTTTCAGCATTTGTACCTTCAGTTTCCTTACTAGTACTTATTCCATTGTCCAAAGGTTGTTCAGCCGGTAATGATTGCTCAGTTTGCTCTGTTTCAATTTCAACCTCAACATTTTTTGTGGGTAGCTCTGCAATGTTTCCACTACTAGCAATATCATTTTGTCCCTCAATGTTGTCCTTGTCTACAATAGTGTTCACTTCTCGAGTATCAATATTCATGGTGAATAGTATTTTTGATTCAGGGATAGTGTCATCATATGTTGTGTCCACATTTTCAGTAGCCGGTGTATCAACAATATGTACCGGTGTGGTGTCCAAGGGTGGTGGTAAGTTGTTAGTTACTTTGATGTTTGGTATTCCACCAACTTTACCTTTCCCTTTGTCCTTATCCTTCTGATATACTTTCAATTTTTTCTTAGGTCTGCTCAATTCTTCCTGTTTTTCCTTTTCCACAAAAAAGATATCCCATTTTTCATTTGTTTCCTTTGAAATTTCATTGACTCTACCAGCCATTAGGTTCACTTGCCGGTGACCACTAGCAAAAACTATTCTGTTAGCTTCACAAATTAATTCATCAATCTCCTCTCTAGAGTTAACAAGATGAACAGCTATAAGTTTTTCAACTTTAAGCTTCTTGTCCAACTCCATTACTGCTAATCTTTTTGCATCTAATCTCCTATACAGTTCATTTGGCAAGTCATCTACAACTTCAACTTCAATTAACACTTTCTTGTTTATGTCCATATGCAGAATAATATTGTTTTCAATACTTTCTTTTTCTGCATCAGTGAATGTGTTATACAGTTTGCTCACATTTGTCAAGTTACCGTCATCGGTGGTTTCATTCAGTAAGTTATCCAAAGGTGGTATAATCTGTTTCTATTTCTTCTTAAGTGTTAACTTCTTTGCTAGTTGGCTTACCCCCTGTTGCTTCTTTCTTAGAGTCCTTGTTTTCTTAGGTGAAGGAGAGGGTACCGATGAAGGTTTTCTCTTCCTATCAACTCTCTTAAACTCAACACGTATCTCACTGTCAGATGATGAACCTATCGGTGAGAGGTGTGCCTCAGGTTGTAATCCTTCCAGGTCACTTGCCTTTATACTAGTAATGGTCATGATGTTTTCTTTGATTTCCTTTGCTTTAATGTTTCAACACCCTTTTGAATGGTTTCAACACCACCAAAATATTTTTCCTTTGGTTCTCTAGGTGCTTCTAACAAGGCTTTAGCATAAGTTTCAACAATATTCACATCTGCCTCATATCCCATTTATGTTACCCATACAGTTCTAGGAAGAACTTCTTCCATCCAAATTTCATCTTTCTTTATCACACAACATATATCATTTTCATATTTATCTACTATGCTCTGTGGTAGTCTCTCTCTATTTCTCATCTTGGCTTGGAAAGCTTTGAAATACTCAGTTATATTGTTTTCCTTAGCAGTACCCATGCCGGTGAAAGCATCTAGCAACTATTTGCCTACTGGTATGTCATATCCAAAATATTTTTGTCCAATACCGGGAACTTGTTTTGAAAAATACAACATAAGGCATACCAAAAGATTGCCAAAACGGAATGTTCCTTTCTTGTCACCTTTTATCTTCTTCAAGTTATCTACCAGTTCATCCTTCAACCATTCACACATATCTATTTTGCATCATTATTTACCATATCATAAGAAATTTTAATGCAAAGACTAGAAACTAAATTAAGTTAGTTTGCATGTGTAGTCTTGTAGCCTAAAATCATACTTATGAATCTTACATTGATATCCTTGATGTCATTTACTCTCAGAGATCTTCTATCAGATGTTGCTCCGGTTAAGGTCATGACTATGTTGTTTGGTACCTTCTTAGTCTTGTCTAGTCTTCTATCGGTTGAGGGTAAACCTGTCACTACCCTAATTGCTTGCCGGGTGAATTTGTAGACTGAATCTAACCAAAGAAATTCTCCATGTGCCCTACTTAGGATTATTCTCACTACCTCGTTAGGAAATTTAGGTATGTTCAAGATTTCCACAAAACCTAAGGTTTCAATAATCTTGTGCTTGGGTTTGACATTGCCATTTTCATCATAGATTACAGTCCTAAACATCTTTGATATTTCCTCAGAACCTAGTTCTTCAATATTGTAGTGAATATAAATCCTAGTGTCTTTTGCATAAGCTACACCTTTAGGAATTTTTGAAAATGCGCCTATGGAATCATCTTGCTTAGCTATCTCAAGACTAATTTTGAAAATGGGCCTAGGGCACTTAACAATTTCCATAATAGTAGGGTTTACAATGAATTCGAGAACAAAGGGTGAAGCCATTTGAAAAATACCTTAAGCTGCCTGATAATGGTTGAGTGCTTGAAATAAATCGCTCCACTTCTTCGCCTTGAAAGCCTTCACTCAGATTTTCATGCTCTTTGCTAGTTTGAATGCTTGGTGAATCAAAATAGAGGGAAAAATGATGATTTATAGTGACTTTTCATTCAACAATGACATTAAATGCTTGTCAGTTAAGTGAAACTTAACACATCTTGCCAGTAAAGAAGTCTATCTTCTCACCATCGACCGAGGGTAATTTGCATGATATTCAACTTGCTGCAATACCCCCAAAGGGTTACTTCTTAGTGGGATGAAGAATCTCCTGCTGGTGGAGTAATACTTTGTTCTACCGGTGAAGGAATTGTCTCATCAACATTCTGATCTTTCTTTCTAATCCATTGTTTTAAAAATTCCTGCTTTACCTCATCCACCTTCTCTTTGCCTTTCAAACTGGGTCCTTTATTATTTGTCGGTGAAGTCTTACTTCTACAAAATTTTGCAATATGTCCAATCTTGTAACAAGCATAACAAGTCACATTATTTTTCTAAATTGCTTTTACATATCCTATGTCGGTTTGTGTTCTACATTGATTAGATAAGTGCCCAAATCTTCCACAAACATAACATCTTACATTCATTCATCAGTTTTTAGAATTATGACCAACTTTGTTGCATTTGGAACATTGACCGGTAGAGGCATTAATATTCTGATTGTTTCTGAATCTACACTGATTTGCTCTATGACCATACTTGTTACAGTTAAAGCATTTCCCATTAAATTTATAAGGATTAGGTTGTCTTACTAGTTTGCTATGATCCTGATTGTTTGTAGTACTGGAACTTTCCCCACTTCAAATCCAAGTCCATTAGTATCTCCATTAGGTTTCTGACTTTTCAACATATCATCAAGTTCTTCTGAACTTTTCTTGAATTTCTTTTTATGTTGATTTGCAGTAGCCAACTCATTTTCCAGAACTCCCTTTTGTCTCACAAGCTCAGATATATCATGTTTCATGTGAATCAGAACTGTCTTTAACATATCATTTTCATGACTAAGTCTTAAGTTTTCATTTCCAGCATCATTGAGTCTCCTAGTCAAGTCATCTTCATTCTTCTTTCTCTCTTCAATGTCTTTACAAAACCTCATAGTCATATCTTGCATCTTATTCTTCATGTTATTGTTTTCTTGTCTCAACTTGTTCACAAGTTCATTAAGAGTTTCCTTTTCATCATCATCTTTCTGCATCTTCTCATGAAATTCTTTTCTTTTATTCTAGGCAATAGTATAATTCTCCCGAAGTCCTTGAATGAATTCCTGTGCAGTCCTTAGATCATCTTCAAGTTTGATATTCTTCACTTTCTCTTTATCATAATCTACAAGAGCTCCTTCCAACTGATTTCTTAAGTTTTCCATCTGTACCGGTGTCATAATCTTCCTCATGCTGTTAGGCTTTTGATAATAGAGGACCAAGCTCTGATAACAATTGTTAGGATTAATGATAGTCCCAAAGATATTGAGAGGGGGGGGGGTTGAATCAATATCTCATCGGTTGACAGAATATTTAACCTTATTAAGTATTTTGCATTCCAAAATAGTGTACCGGTAAATAAGAATTAATGTAGTAAATAGGAACAATAAAGATAGCATAGAAAACACACCATAACACAAGATGTTTAACGAGGAAATCTGGTGTGGGAAAAACCTTAGTGAGATTTGTGACCCACAATATTCACTCACTGGCCAATGAATAAATATTACTTACAATGAGGAGCCTGCACATGTAGGAAGCCCAACTACCTAGAGCTCACTGCTCATATACAAAATAGAAGTCTAACTAACTTACAAAATGGATTATAAAAATCCAATACAATGTACTGCTTCAAATCAACATCAACTATGCCAGGTTCAGTGCTGGTTTAAGCTCATACTCTAACCAAAACCTTATACAAAATCTTCCTTATGCATTCGCATAAATCTTCCTTCCTATTCACTCATTCCTTATCTCTCTCCCATCATATCAAAGTGATTTACAAGATCACATACATATATGAGTCTATTACAATATGCCATGTCGGCTTTACAAAAAGATAATTATAATTAAATACAATAAACAAAAGTTTATTCCTGTCGGCTGGGATGCCAATATACATTGTTGTCGGTGCCAGTGTCGGTGCCAGTGCCAGTGCCTACCGATGGTTTACCAGATGAATGCCACAAGGTTGTTTGAAGTTACCACATGGTTGCCAGTAGGTTGCCATCAATGACAACACAATCATTTCTCACTAGAGTGTAGAATGCCAACATTGTCTTCTTAGGTGATGGAGTAAGAGCGGGTGCCGGTGGAAATTTTCTCTTCTTCCTATCTACCCTTTTAAACTTTGCAGCTTTGTCACTATTTGACTCAGATGAGGTAACAACAGGGGAAACATGTGTTACCGGTTACTGGACAATCTTCCTTTCTTTCATGCTTGCAGCAACACCACTCAAATGATCAAGTTTCAATAGTCCTTGGTAACATCTTCAACAAATTTTTAAGCATCTTTCAATATTTTATCCCTTTTCTTTCTTTGCTTCTGAATAGTAACATCTTTCTCTATGGTTTCAATAGTGCCAAAAATCTTCTTAGTAGGTTCTCGTGGGGCATCTAGAAGTGCCTTGGCATAAGTTTCCAGAATGTTGGTGTCCACTTCATATCCTATTTCTGTTACCCAAATAGTTCTTGTTGGTATTATGGATGACTTCGTCATGTGTTGCATTGGTTTTGTCATTAATGTCAACACTTATCTTTCTAGAGGTCTACATTGTTGATTTGACACTCTGGTTATATTGGTTTATTGTTGAACCGACACACTGTGGTCATGGTATGGATATTGGCTTATGCACAGTCATCGGTATATGTTCACCGACAACATATATGGTTCACCGACAGTGATGATGACTTGTTATCATTTGGAAATCATTTGGTTATGTCAAAGACATGGATTGGACATTTGGATTTGGTGTTTTGCTTATTGGTTTGATCGGGTTCACATATTTGCCTTTACTGATAGATAGGTCTAGGTTATGCACCGGTACAAGATATCATGTCCTAGATCAGCACGACATATTTTGGAAATGGTTTATTGATTGGATAATGTGTAAATGCATTGAGGCTGACATATTGTATTGTACAAAGACTTATTTTGTAATTGTAATATCTTTAGAGAGTCGACCTCATCATTAGGTCTTAGGGTTTTGTATAAATAATTGCAAGATCTTATTTGGAAGATGTAATGGTATGAGTGTATGTGCGAATATTGAAGATCATATAAGTAGATAATTGTGCGAATCACACAGATATTATCTAGAGGTTGAAGGAAGGTTATGAAGGTGTTTGGCACTCATATTCAGAGCTTAAACTGGTACTGAATCCAACATTGTAGATGTTATTTTGAAGCAATACATTGTTATTGGATTTAACCATCCAATTGTAGTCAGTGTGACTCCTGTTTTGTGAATGAGCAGTGAGCTCTAGGCGGTTGGCCTTTCTGCATGTCCAAACCCCATTATTATATACACTTACTATCTGCAGTAGTATCATCTAATTGTGGGTAAGGTTTCCCACCATGGTTTTTCCCCTTACATGGTTTCCACGTCAAAATATTTGTGTCATGTGTTGTGGATGTTGTTTTCCTTTTTGTTTCATGCATTAAGTTATACCAATACTGCTATAACTGTTAATTTGTTTTACTGACATTAAAGTTTGTTTACCGGCACTAAGTTTTAAGTTGGAATAATTTGTTTTGGGTTTTAATTTATTGACAACTGATTCACCCCTCCCCTCTCAATTGTCCTTCTGGTTCCTAATAATTGGTATCAGAGTTTAGTCCTCTTTTTTGTAGAAGCCTAACAACTTGAGGAGATCCTATGGCAGCAAATATTTTCAAGAAGGATAGTCCTAAACTTGATGGAACTAACTATGGTATATGGAAGATCAGAATGGAAACAAATTTGAATTGCATTGGAAGAGATATATGGGATGTTACTAAGAATGGATATGTTGGTCCTACTCTGAATAATCCTCATCCACCAACCTTGGCTAAAGATTTGGAGAATGATTGCAAAGCAAGAGAAGCACTTCTAAGCACATTATCAGATCAGTAAATCATGGGATTATCAGACATATCTATTGCAAAAGCTATTTTGGATAAACTAGAAACATTGAATGAAGGAGATTCCACTGTCAAAATTGCAAAATTGGAATGTTACTGGGTCAGATATGAAAATTTAAAAATGGAAGAAGATGAAAGAATTTCTACATTTATGGAAAGAGTTAATGAAATTGTTTCAAGAATACAATGTTGTGGAGGATCTTTAAGTGAAGATGAAATTGTTTCTAAAGTTTTGAGAGCTTTGCCACCGGTTTACAAAATTAAAGTGACTGCTATTAATGAGTTGAGAACAATGCCTAATACATTAGTATCCGTGTCAACTTGAATTTCATCATTAGAATACTACCTGCAACATGTTAGTTTCACAAAATACAAAGGAAATGCTATAGGAAATCCGAACTCAACCAATGAAACTACATGAAATTGATATTAAAATGAAAACACTATTATTACCTTCATGATTTATGTCTCATTGTGTCCTAACTCCATTATTCCTGGTTGCAGATGGTGTGCTCTTAGACAAGCACTGATAGCTTCCAAGATGGCATATGAAGAATGGACTGATAACTGATAGTTAACTGATGCTATGATATGCAATGCTAAATGATTATTCTATCTGCTTCAAGATTAAAACTCACAGATGCATAAGTTTTCACAAATGATTAGCTTTGAAATCTCACTTGAAGACTAACTTGAAGACTAACTCTCTCTCAACTCAAACTCCTGATTTTATAGACCTTGAGAGGATAAGATGATGTGGCCTGGATCAATGGTCATGATCAGATCTACAAATTTGGATGGCTGTGAGCAAAGGTGAAGGTTGAGAGAAAGGGGGAAGGAGAAGACAAGTATCATTCATCTCACCTTGACTGAGTTGTTGACCAAGGGAATCTAGAGATGGTTGGAGAAGATTTAGGCATGAGAGGACAAGTGGACTCAAGTCCTTCCTAAAATGTAGGGATGTTGGAGAGAATATAGAAGAAGGTTATGAAATATGTGTACGTACACAATATTTCATTAAATTTGGAGGTTGAAGATAAGTGGCTAATAATTTTTTATTTTATTTTATTTTGTTGAATTAATTTAGCCACATGATGAATGAGTTGGCAAAGGAAAGATGAAGTGGAGATGGAAGGATGAGTTGGATAAGGGATTAAATAATTTAGAATTATTTAATATTTGAGACTATAGGATAGAAGAATAATCATTAGATATTAGATATTCAAATGATTGAAATAAATAATTAAATATTTAGATATTCAATTAACTGATTAGAAGAATAATTAAATATTAGATATTTAATTAATTAGAGGAATAGGATAGATGAATTAATTAATAAAATATTTCAATTAAATTAATAAATAAAAGACACAAAATGAATTAAGTTAATATTTTCAAATTAACTATTTAATAGAAGAATAAATTTTAAATAAATATAAAATATTTATTTAATCGCTCATAGCCATTTTTATGTGTATACATTTTGCCCCTCTTTGAAATGATGTCAAGACAACATTGTTTCAAAGATTAAATCAAGTCTCGATAGTGTGCCTGATGGAGATAAAAAATCGTGATCGTGTTCCCCCTCGGGAGATTGATCATGAATTTGTTGAATAATTTTGATAAGCGATTGATCTCACGATAATTGAAAAGGTCCATCAATTAAATTTATTCATAAAAAATAAATATAATCGTCCCATTGAAAAACATTAATTACTCTTCCAAATAGGAAATAACCAAAGTTAATTTTATTTTCATTTGCATCCTTGTCAACTTTGTGAAGAAATTGTCTTGGTGAGGTGGCAAAATGGTGATCCCATTGGAGAACCATCGATTTGAGCGCATTCGACGATATCAACGACCTTCTGAGTATGGGTATTCGGTATGTATCTTATCCCAAACTTTTCGCACCTTGTTTGATTTTTCATATTTGTTTAGCGCATTTTTGGCTATTTTGAAATTTTTGTGATTTTCGGCAAGTATGTTTAGCATTTTTGTTTTTTGTTTTAGTGCTTTTGCATTTAAAGTTAGCGCATTTGATAAGTTTAGCGCATGTGCTCATTTTGTTAGTGCACATGTGATGTATGTTAGCACTTTTTCTTGGTCAGCACTTTTGCTCTTAGTGTTCGTGCTTTTGATGCTTAAAACAATGCTTTTGATCGGTTCACACATATGCTCGAAAGTTTAGCGCTTTTGTTAAAAAGGTTCACGCATGCGTATGATTTAGCGCCTGCGTTCAATAGGATAGCGCTTTTGTTAAAAGGATTAGCGCTTTTGCTTCTGATGAATGCGTTTGATGTATTTCATAGTAAAAAACCACTTTGATGATTAGATTTAGGCATTTTGATGCACAATTGTGATGAATAGGTACTTGATTATTTGATTTGATAATTTTGATTGATAGGATAAATGATTGATCGATTTGATGTGATTGGATAGATTAGCACTAAGAAACTGATTTAGTTTTTGATGAGGAGCATAGCAAAGTTTGATTGAACTCCCTGATTGATAGAAAACCACGATTGATAGGTTTAAATTGATTTGATGGCCTGATTTGCTTCATGTGAAAATATTTATCAATTGTTGATGTTAGAGATTAGTGATCTCTTTGATTTGATAGATAGATGATTGATGATCAAATTCTCTTGATAAACAGGAGAAACTTGATGTTCTCTAGTGTCGGAGAAATTCCCGGCGATGCAACACTTAGTGCCAGAGCTTACATCAGAATAGGTGAGACATATAGATGCTTGCGGATTACGCCACTTGTTATACATGCCTGATATTACCCATAATAGGGGATTGTTGACAGTGTTAGCCAAGAGATGGCATAGCGAGCATAACACTTTCCACCTACCCATGGGGGAGATTAGTGTGACACTTGAGGATGTCTACAGGATTTTCCACATCCTAGTGATCGGTGAGTTAGTTTAGTATGATTTTTAGGATTGTGGAGGGACAGAGGCGTGCAGAGCCATATTTGGTGATGAGAGCATTTCGAGAGGAGATATCCGATGGGAGGATGTGTATATGTATTACGAGACTCTCCCTGTGATTCTTGTAGGTTTGATTGGGGGATTCATCTGTCTAGATAGGACATCTTGAGGTTTTGTTGTTGGTTGGGGTGAGATTCTTCAGAGCATGATGTAGCGTCGGACTCGATATGTGTGGGGTGTTTGCATTCTTTCTCATTTGTATCATGATCTTCATCAAGTTGTTTTCGATGATGGTGCTAGTCTATCGACATGATGGACACTTTTGCAGATCTGGAGTTGGGAGCACATTGCTATTACTCGACCTATTCATCATAGAGTTCATGATGAGAGACAACTATATGTTTATCTATATGTAGGTATCCTTAGCATAAGCTGGGTAAGATGGAGTATTAGTGTTGGGTTCTTGATTCACTAGATAGTGTTATTTGGAGACCTTATATCAATTGTGAGCCATGGATGGATGATGCACATAAATTACCATTTATTATGCAGAGTAGATATCTCATTGGTCAGACTCCATTCAATGTTGAGAGATAGTTGATTAGTTGCATTTTGAGACTATTTGGTATCATTCAGCCTATGCCTACTGGTGTCATGATATATGCACAATGCTACAAAGATAGGTGAGATTGGGGACCTTCTTTGTCATTTGAGTTAGCACGTGTAGAGTTTCTGGCTACTCTTAGGGTAGCTTATGATATGAGATTGTACATTATAGATCTTGGGGTTACTGCAGATTATGCTTTGTACATATTGGCACACCCATTTCCTCGTATTATCAATCCAACATATCCTCCTCCTAGCTCAGGAGATGAGGATGATGATTTAGATGATCCAGTTATCAAGAGATGGAGACATAGACGAGAGCTTAGAGCTGCTCAGGAGGCCATAGGTGATGGAGATGAGGGAGGAGATGGAGGTGGTGGCGGCAGGAGACCCAGACAGAGAGGAGGTCGATTGAGAGTCCGTGGAGGACCATTTGGACCAGTTGGCAGGATTGGGAGACCGCTTCCTATGGGTGGGAGAGAGGTTGGACGGTTTGGGAGGGATACTGGAAGGGCAGGGATGAGATCACCCAGAGGGTTTGCATCGACAAGAGGAGGCAGGATGACTGGACTGGATGGGGGTTGCGGGAGATGCATTGATTTTGGTCAGATTTAGCCAGACTCTATAGTTATTGCAGCACATGGTGGAGAGGATGAGGATCTGGAGGATCATATTCCACTCATTAGACGATGGGTTCCAAGAGCTACGTGGACTGAGATTACAATAGGTGGACAGGGAGGTGGAGATGAGGGGATTGGGGTTCATGTGCCATAGTAGGATGTGCCAGAGCAGGAGACCATTGATAGTCTCAGAGTATAGATAGATTAGCTTAGAGCACAGGTATAAACACTCATGACAGAGAGAGGCATAGTTGTTAGGAGACAACAGGATACTTAGGGCCTCCTTGATAACATTCAACAGGTTGGATCGAGCACTCTCTCAGCTGATACTATTAGAGCACTAGTTCGGGTTGGGAAGGAGACTTCCCATTGGCGATGACTATATGAGGATTTAGTCGCTGAGAGCTAGAGAGAAGGTAGTTATCATACCACTGTGAGGATGGATACTAGCAGCGGTGGAATCATGGGACCTCCTCAGAGGAATGGTGATCATGGTAGACAGGCATCTGGAGAATCTTCTCGCCCACAACCACAGAGACGTACAAAGTCAGGTGGTAATGGTACATGACAATCGTGACTTGACTTTGTATTGATGAGGCATTTATACTTTTGATCTGATATCATTATATACTTGGACTTTTTATTGTTTTATGATGATCTATATGTAGACATGGACTCTATATGATGATGATATTTTATTATGCATGTTACTCTATTTGATGATGATTTATATGCATTGATTATATGGATGATGTTATGATCTTTTCTCTTCATTATGATGATGCAATGATAAATGTTTTTGATTTTTGATTTTGATGACCTTGGATGCAACTAAAAATGATTACTAACTTAAATGATATGTCGATGAAATGATTTATATGGGAATACAAATGAATGATTATGCAATGTGTTATTCAAATGTTTTTGATTTTTACATGTAATGCTTATAATGATTATGAATCTAAGTGTAAAGATGCAACTAAATGATTGTTAATGAAATGATAATGCAAATAATAATGATGAAACACTAAATGATTAATGAAATGCACTTAATTGAATGCAAACTAATGCAATGATTGAATGCAACTAAATGAAATGGATGATGATTAAAATGTTTCTAAAAATTAATGCACCTATAATGATCAAATACAAATTGTTTTTGTTTGTCCAAGTATACTTAACCTTTTATTCGTGACCGTTGATCTGTGAATGAAATGAAATGCTTATAATGCATATGACATTGAATGCTTATAATGCAAATGAATAATGAGCTAATGAAATGATCTAACTAAAAATGATACTGCCATTCTTCATATGTTATCTTGTAACAGTGCTTGATTTCATCATTGAGCTTTAAAATGTTGTAAGAAAATACAAGCAATTTGACATAATGATTCAAGATGACCTGAGTATTTATTACATGGATTTTGATATTTCAAGTTAATACAAGCAACTTGATATAATGAATCAAGTTGACCTGAGTATTTTTGCAGAACAAACAAGGATTATCTCCTTTCATGCATGACACTGAACGTCCTCCTTGATCTTTTTCCAATCACATCCTTAGACAAGTACATACCTTAATAAAAGATAAATCATAGACAACAATCAAAGAAAATAATCATGCCCCATCATAGCTTCTCTAGTCATGGACATCCTTGAGTCGCATAAAGTACATGATTAGCAATAAAATCAAGAAATAAACACTGAATCTTGTAGTTCATTCACATGTTCTTATGGTCATTAACTGATATAATCATCTTGGATAATCCTTTATTACTTGTTGGTTGATTCTTCATTTTCTGAGTTTCACGATTCAGTTGTCATAAGATGCCTTAATCTTTGTTGCTTTGTTGCTTGTTATCTGTTTCAAAACCTTAGGTGTTTTTGGTTTTTCTAAGTTTTTTGAATGTTTTGGATTTTCAAAGATTTAAAAGATCACCTTAGCAAAAGGAATTAGGATTTTTCCCCCAACGGAAAAAAAACTTTATTATGGATGTATGAATCGATCAAGATCTAAACCATGGTGGGATACAAATGCATATATGATTGATTTTGATAAAATCTAAGACAGTGACTACGACAAGTATGTCAAAGATTGATAACTATTGGCAAGCTTCATATTTCCTGCTAATAGTTCAAAGCAATGGATGCGAAAGATAAAATGGATGAGATAGGATAGATGGAAGTGATAGATGCGATAGGATGAAGTGGATAGGTGCACAAAGCGATCTCATAGATAGAGGAACTCACTTTTTAGATAGCACTTGTTTACCAGGTTTTCACCATCTAAATTTATTGCATTTTTCCCTTTTATTCTTCTTTTTTTAAAAACTGTTTTATGCCTTTTAAGGGATTTTCTGATTTTTTACTAATTTCTTCAGGATTGTATATGCTTTTTATTGATTTTTTTTCAGGACTTTATAACTCAAGCATAAAACTTCCTGAGATGGATGGAATTGATAGGTTCATCAAGCCAATCACCTTCAGGGGTAGATAACTTGTATGCTCCTGAGCCATATGTTGCTACTATGACAAAAGGTCCTAGCCAATTTGGTTCAAATTTACCCTTCTTTTCTCGATCATGCTGATTTCTTGGATTCTCCCTTAGAACTATCTCCAATCTGAAAAATGCATGGCTTGATTCTGTGCGTATAACTTCTTGCCATTCTCTGTTGATATACTTTCAAATGATTTGTTGCATTTTGGTGACGTTCTTGGATCAGTTCAAGTTCTTGGAGTATAGAGACTCATTGTTCTTCCTCTCATACAAGACCTTTCAAGGAAACCCATAGATAAGGTATCTCCACTTCTATGGATAAGATGGCTTCTGATCCATAGACTAAGCAATATGGAGTTGCCCCCATTGGTGTGCGGATGCTGGTTCGGTATGCCCAATGAGCAGGATTTAGCTGAATGTGCTAGTCTTTTCCAGCTTCATTGACTATTTTCTTCAATATTTTCAAGATAGTTTTGTTTGATACCTCAACTTGACCATTTCCTTATGGATAATACGGAGTAGAAAACCTATGTTGGATATGAAATTGCTCACATTGTTCCTTCACATATTGATTCTTAAATAGTCTTCCATTATCAGTGATAATGGTCATAGGAACTCCATAGAGACAGATTATATAATTCAAGATGAATCATGATATTTGTTTTCGTGTCACTTTTGTCAGAGGTACTGCTTCAATCTATTTAGTGAAATATTCAGTAGCAGTCAGAATGAACATATGTCCATTAGAAGATGAAGGATTTATCTTTCCTACCAAATCAAGGCCCCATTGAGAAAATGGCCATGATCTGGCCATAGGATACAATTCTTGTGCTGGTGCATGAATGATATTCCCATGGATCTGACATTGTTTGCATTTTTTGGCATATGTGAATGAATCTCTCTCCATAGTAGGCCAATAGTAACCCATACGAAGAAGTTTCTTATCTAGTGTTAAGCCACTTGAGTGTGTGCCACAAATACCTGTGTGAACTTCCTTAAGAACTTTCTCAAATTCTTCTTGTTCAAGACATCTCAATAAATTACCATCTAGACTTCGCCTATATAAGGTACATCAGTAATAATAGTATAGCGAGATGAATGACGGATAAAATTTCTTCTTTGATTGTGAGATAGGTCAGGAGGAAGGATATTCTCTTTTAAGTATTGATAGGTTTGGTCGTATAAGGATTGACTGATCCCTGATATATGACAAATCCTGTAGGTATGCTAGGATTGAATGGTAGGGGTTAACATATCTTCTATTAGTAACTCATAATGCTATTGATTCTCTCGATTCTACAAGAGAGATGGTATTGTAGCCATTGAATCTGCTACTTTATTCTCATTTCTTGGGATTTGAGTAAATGATATTTCTGCAAAGTGTTCTTTAAACTCTTCTACCAACTATTTGGAGGGAATGAACTTGTCATGATAATCATCATTTATTTGGTTGATGATAAGCTGTGAATCACCATAAACATGTAATTCCTTGATGTTCCATTCAATAGCCATTTTGAGCCCAATAGTCAGTGCTTCATATTCTGTAGTATTGTTTGTGCATGGAAACCACAGTCTATATGATTTTGGAATTGTATGTCCCTGAGGTGTGATGAATAAAATTCCTATGCCTGATCCATATTGTGTATAAGAACCATCAAAGTACAATTCCCAAAATTTTGTACTTACTATCAGAATGTCTACCTCGAGAAATTCAATGTGCAATGGTATGTTATTTTGTAAAGGAGCTTCAACTAATTGATCAGCAATGACATGTCCTTTGATAGCTTTTCGATCAACAACTCTATATTAAATTCACTCAGTATCATAACCCATTTGGCTAATCTGCCTGTCAAAGTTGACTGGTTCAACAAATACTTTAGTGGATCTATCTTTTCTATTAGCTTCACAAAATGAGTTAGCAATGTCACAACTTTTGAGTTGCAAATACAATTGCTAGACATGTCTTCTTTGTTGATGTATAGTTTAGTTCATAACCGACAAGTGTTCTACTGATGTAATACACTTCTCTTTCTTTTCCTTCTTCATCATGTTGAGATAGGAGAGCATCTGATGATACGTTTGTCACCGAGATATAGAGAAACAATGGTTTCTCTTTGATTGGTGATACCAGTACTAGAGGATTCATGAGATATTCTTTGATTTGCATAAAAGCTTCTTCACATTTCTGATCCCATTTGAATGGAACATTCTTATGTAAAAGATGAGTGAATGGATGACATCTATCTGCTAATTGAGAGACAAATCTTCTGATTGATTGCAATTTTCCTTGTAAAGATCACAATTGACTTATTTTCTTAGGTGACTCCATCTCCATGATGGCTTTTACCTTTTCAGGATCTAGTTCAATTCCATGGGCTGATATAATGTACCCAAGAATTTTTCTAGAGGTTACTCCAAATGCACATTTCTTTGGATTTAATCTCAACTGATATATTTCCAGCCTATCAAAGATCTTTCTTAAGATGTTCAAATTTTCTTGTCTTGTGTGAGATTTTTCAAGTATATCATCTACATAATCTTCCATAAATGTATGCATCATATCATGGAAAATTGTCAGCATAGCCCTTTTATAAGTCGCTCCTGCATTCTTAATCCCAAATGACATAACATTCCAGCAATAAGTACCCCATGCACAGGTGAATGTTGTCTTTTCTTGATCTTCAAGGGCGATTCTTATTTGATTGTATCATGAGAAGCCATCCATTAATGAAAACACCTCATGCCCTGTTGATAAGTCCACAAATATATCAATGTTGGGTAGTGGGGAATCATCTTTGGGACATGCTTTATTCAAATCTCTGAAATCAGTGTAGACTCTTATGCTTTTATCTAGCTTTGACATTGGTACAATGCTTGAAACCCATTCTGGATAGGCAATAGGTCTTATGAAACCCACATCTAATAGTTTCTTTAGCTCGACTTTTACAAGAAGAGCAATGTGTGGATGCATCTTCCTTAACTTTTGCTTAACTGGTTTTGCTTTTAAATCCATATTGAGATGATGCATTATAAGATCTGGATTAAGTCCTGACATGTCAACATAGGACCAAGCAAAATTTATTTGTCTTTATTTGAAGAATTATATGTATCCTTTCCTCTCTTTATTTGATAATGAGGCAGAAAAATGAAGTATCTTGGGATCCTTTGATGTTCCAATGTTTATTTCTTTTGTTGGTTCTATTAAAATAGAAGATCTCTCCTGAAAATACGTAGGGAGGATGTCAAACTTTCCATCTTTTGGTGCCTCCAAGAGGTTTTCATCATTAGACACGTCCTTTATTTTCCCTTTTGATTGATCTAGTGTTGCCATGAAATGGTTTTCAATGGTAGGTCTCTTTCCTTGTTTTATTCCAATTTTACAACTGGAAAGTTTGGCATTCTCCTGACTACAAGAAACGTTACTTCATTCCGCAATAGAAGATATCTTAGGTGTTATGGGTTCGACAACATTAAGATACACAACTAAGTCATGATCATTGGAAAAGATATCTAATTCAGGGTTTTCTAGATTATCCTAATCAATTAATTCAAGATGAAGAAGAGGTAAGTCATAATCATTGTCATCATTAGGTGCTTCAAAGTTCATGACATAATGGTCATAATTTGGCGTAGAGTAGGTAATGTCATAGATAGAATGATCTTGAGGATTATCTCTCCCAAGTATTCTCCAATTAGTTCTAACAAAATTACTATTAGTATTTTGTGGTTCAAACTCAAATGGATCTTCATCTGACGTTTTCTCCTTAAATGAATGGATTATATCAACACACACATCTTTAGTACTGTAAGTTCCTTCTTGATTATTCTCAATAAATTCATTTGCATTTTGAAGTTGACATACTAGTGCACAGGATATAGAGAATTCTTTTGCTAAATGTTGTCTTCTTTCAAACTCTACTTCTTCTAGACTAATATTCAATTCTACTTGACTATCTCTCAGTTCTTCTATGGTTTTGCCATACCTTGGTACATCTTTCTCTTTATTTGATAAAAATAATTTATTTCCAGATGCTTGATCTATATGTGTTTTTTCTTCTTGTGGCATTATTGTCTTTGTCATCCCCTTTCTTTTGTTGTCTTGTATATGCCTCTTTTCTCTGGATTCTGAGTTCTTCTTGTCTTCTTTCTAACTCCATCTTTTGTTTTGTAATAAATAAGTCTTCCTTTGTTATAGCTTCTTGCTCTTCATTTCTTTCTTCACTTGATATACTAGATGAGACATCTGGACCCTATTCATATTCACTTGAATCTCTCTGAACCATTGTCAAGGACTATACCACTATACCACACATGGATGTTGTATGGTGCAAAAAGTTCTCTAATTTCTACTATCTCGATTTTCACTGCTTCTGGAATATCTTGTTCAGATTTTGCACTTGCTCGTATTCCTTGAACTTGTTGACAAGATTCTTCTTTTCTTTTGATTGAAATATCTTCTTCTTGTTTCTCATGTTCTTCTTGTTTTTGCTTAGTGGCTACTATTTATGCTGCTTGATGTAGCTTTTCTTGCCATTGTTCTTCTTTAGAGACTGATTTCTTTCTCCACTTTGGTTCTTGATGATTATGTTGCTTTTGATTTGATTTTAGATATCCAAGTCCTGATTTATCTTCTTTAGATTGCGAGTGGGGACAAATAGGTTCTAAAATACCTTGATGTCGCTTACCAATTGGTCCTTTTCCTTCATATCCCATTTTTTGCATGATTTTATAACCATTGCCATATTGTTCTATGGGAATATTGATTTCTGCAACTATTGCTATAGTTTCATTTTCATCTTTGTACAACCAACCAAGAATGTCCTTGTCTTCGGTTTCTTCTTCAAGGGTTCCAGATCTAACAAATGCTCCATTTAACACATCTTTTGATTTATTTGAGGTCTTTGATTGGATATTTGTAGGCTTTCCATATGACTTAGGTGAAAGTGGAAAATTATGCAAATAATATTTCCCCATTCCTTCATCATTCAATTTGAGCTTTTTCTCAAAGGTTTCCCATAACTTTTTTTGAATTTATTTGATAGGATATACTGATTCTCTGTTATGTGGAACTCTTGTATCTTGTATTGGCTTTAGATTATTGCAATATTGGCTAGAGTTTGCAATTATAGTGACCTCTTGTCCTTCATGAGGAAATTTTACACATTGATGATATGTATAAGGAACTGCTTGCACGGTGTGAATCCACGGTCTTCCCACAAGAATGTTGTAAGAGAGGTTCAAATCTAAAACCTAACATAATGTATTCTTTTACACAGGTCCTATTTTGATTGGCAACACCACAGTTCCTTTAGAAGAACACTCTGCTTCATCATAAGCTTTAATAGTTATTTTGTTCTTTTGATCTACTGCATTTTCTGAATATCCCAAAGCTTTTATTAAACTTAATGCACAAATGTTTAAGCTTGCTCCACCATCTATGAGTACACGTTTGAAATGAGTTTTATTAATGGTGACTTCAACATGTAAAGGAGTATTATGAGGATGTTGCAAGGACGCATCATCATTTTCAGAAAATGATAAGCAATGAGGGGCTACAAGGTGTCCCACCATGTTTTGGAACTGATCTACATCCAAGTCTTTTGGAACTGTTGTTTCCACTAAATCTTTTTCCAAAATTTCCTAATGCATAGGTGAAACTTTGAGAAGTTCCAAAATTGATATTTGAGCGGGTATTCTTTATAATAGCTCTACTAGATTGTATTGTTGTGAAGTGGATGTTGAGTCTTTTATTATACCCGGAAAGGTGACCTTTGCTTTGCTTCTCGTAATGACATTGATTGGCCATGAAGGTGGATTATATTTAACAATGATGACATTTACCACATCATCATATGTATAAGTGTAGTTCACTTTGGCTTTTCCTTTGTCATATTTTAATTGGGATGGTTCACCTTTGTCATAATTCGGGAGTGGAGTTTTGAAAGCTAGGTGTGATTTGTTTGTCTTATGGCTATAGACTGTGATAGTTCCATTATCGATTAGATCCTGGATAAGGTGTTTCAATCTCTGACAATCATTTGTTTGGTGTCCTTTATTTCAATGGTAATTACAAAAATGATTGTCATTCCACCAATTAGGCTTGACTGGTGTTTCATAACTTCTTGCTTCTAGTAAAACAATCAGTTTGTTTGCAAGAAGAGTTTTTAAAGCCGATTCTAATGGCTCTCCAATTCTTGTGAATTTCCTGCAAGGATTGGAGAAGAAAGACTTGGCTTTATTGCTTTCTTGATTGTTATTGTTTGGGATTTGACTTGATATATTAAAAATCAGTTCTTTTTTCGTAGAACTATTATCATCATTTCCTTTATTGATGACATTCCTATTCTTTGACTAGAATTTGGGTTTGTCATTGTCATTGTTGTTTTTGTTGTTGTAAGAATTATTGTAAAGTTTTAGCTCTCCTTTCTTTACCATCACATCTTCTATTTTCAGACCATTCTCAATCATCTCGGCGAAGGAGGGAGGACATTGCATTTCTAGTTGATAACTCATTTCACTGATAAGATTATCAATGAATATTTCCATCTTTTCTTGATCAGGTACATCTCTTGGATATCCGTTTCCATCGCTGCAAGATCATAAAAGATTCACCATTCTTTTGTTTAACATTGCATAAATCCAACATTGTTATCTCATTCCTTACATTGTAGGAATATTGTGAAATAAATCTATTCATGAGTTCTTCAAAAGATTTGATTCCGGATGGTAATCTTGAAAACCATTTCATTGATTGCCCATTTAAACTCCTAGGGAAAAGACGCATCAGGTAAGTTTCGTCATGCACAAATTCCATACTCATAGTTAAAAACTCCCTAATGTGATCTTGATGATCAAATTTTCCATCGTATTTGTCATATTTAGGGATCTTGCAATGCTGTGGAAATGGTGCCATATTCAAATTTTTATCAAAAGGATATGGGCATATATCTTCTAATGAATAATTCTTGGAGCTTGTTCCATTTTTCATATCTTGTATCTCTTGTTGTAGATTTTGCATTTGTTGAGTGAGGTTTAACAACAGATTATCTATATAGTTTCTCCTTATTTCTTCATAATTTCTTTTATCACTATGCTCTTTTCTTGTGTCATCCTGTTCTTTTCTTGTCTCTTCATGACTTTCTTTGTTTACATCTTCGTTATTTGGATCATCTGCGTTTTGCTTGTTACTTGTCTCCACATCTTGTTTTAAACTCTCTATGTTAAAGTCTTGTGACAATTTAGCTCTTGATTTTGCCAACATCAAAAGATATTTCTCTTTTTATTTTGCCAATAATTTTTCCATTAGTCTATCAAATTTGAAATCTTTCTCAAGGTCCCTAATGGTGCTATTGACTGCTTCTTCAACAACATCGGTATACCCAAAAGTTTGGAATATCGGATTATCTTCTTCCTCCATTTGTTTTTGTTGTTTTCTAAGTTGTTCGTATTGAGCTCTAGTCCAAACTGGCATGTGATTGTTTCAAAATTTTTGAAGTTTCCAAAGGACAACTCAATAAGTGATTATTGATTAAAAAAGATATGTTTGTTGATTTTACCACTATTGTTTGTTCAATGTGATAAAGCGTCTCTTTGTTAAAAAGTACGTCCTTACAAAATTTCTCCATCAAACTCTGTCCCACAGCCACGTAAATAGTGACGAAAACAGTGTAGGAATGTCCTATGTTTTAATAGATCTTGCGGTTGATATACAAGAATCTTATTCTTTTCTGGGTAGCTTTATAACTGGGTTTTCTTTTCTTAAGGTGATACTTAAAAGTCATATAAGCATCTGATAGTTTACAAGTTTGTTTGATTCCAATGTTGGTGCAATTCTGATTTTGATATGACCTAGGTTCAAAATAGGAAAGATATATCCAAGATAATGAACACAAGATAAATTGATCAAGCTTCGTGATAGAGGATTTGATATATCCTGATGAGAGACTTGACAATGATGTTGATTTTTTTTTTGCACTTAAAATGTTTGATTCAATAGCTTGTTGAATGTTTATGCTTATGGAAACCTTTTAGGAATAGCCTGTTGGATTAGTGACCCAGTTGTTGAACTAGTTTGAAAATGTGTGATAGTTTAGAGACAAATCTACTCAAGAAGTGTTTTGATACTGATGTTGAAATTTTGGTTTGATATGCTTTTTAGATGTGAAAAATCTTTTGTGCTAACTCTTGTGGCAAAGAGTGTTAACTTATGGGATAAAAACACTGTTTTATTGTTTGAAAGCGCTATTTTGATTATGTTTCAAGGATTCTTCTCAAATCCTTCAACAAGTTGTTGGATTTTCGCTCATTTTTTAGATGATTTTGTCAAAATTTTGACCATTTTAAACATGTCATAGACATATAAGACACAATGTTTTTGAAAAAAAAAAACGCACAAGCAAGTACAAATCCTATGGCAGGCTGAGACAATAATTGTTGAATCTCATATGGGGTTTCCCTCGAGGCTACACTATTCAAAGCTGATATTTAGATACTTGACCCCACTGGCTCCACCCTTGGCACTCAGTTCTCCGGGGCAACCAAGCACCAGTTTCCATGAAAACTCCCCATGGCAAAATTTATATCTCTACTAAGAACTGTATGTGTGTGAGCCGCTTTAGAGGTCCAACCTCCTGTGCCAACAACTAGAAGTATTTTGACAACTAGTACAAGTGGTTTTTAGAAAATGCTTCCAATCATGTGGCCATACATGCGACACTTTTAGCTCTGTAAATACAAAAGTTTCCCAGCCTATAGAGTTTACACTCCATAGGGTTTATGGGGAAACACAATGTCGGTATGAACTTATTAGCACATGTTGCTTGTGACTTTCACCACAAACACAATTTATTTAGAGTGGATTGGAAGGACTCGGTATTAGCCCGTTTCCACTTTAGGTCGTTCCCCTCTCACTGTCCCCCTCAAGGCAGCTTGGGAAGGCAGGTCCTCTAAAGGTTATACATAAAAGAAAGTAGGTCTAGTTTTCTAATCACCATATGATGGTGAGAGCATACTTACCTACTACTTCATCAAGCACAGAAAACACAAGTCCATTTTAGCTTTTGTAAATCTATGTGCAACTATTTTTAAAAAGTCACTCAAAAATGCAAGTTGCATGCCGTTAATTTATCCCCCTTAGTTAAGCTAAATGAGCATGACATGATGTGTTACTTTCCAAAATAGAACTCTTAATTAACTAGGTGAGGAAATGCATGAAATTTGTTTTAAAAATAACCCTGCACATGCATGTCAGTAGTTTGAAAAATCTAAGTTCTTGGACATTCGGACCTACAAGGAAATTCTGTCAGTTGCAAATAAAAGTGATATCCTAACAAATGCGTTGTCTTTCACCTCAAAAGCGCTAACCTAAAGGACAAAAGCACTAACCTGAAACACAAAAACACTGCTCTGCGGACTAAGAAGTGAGAATTCTCTGACAAAAGCATTAACCAAACTAACAAATGGGTGAACCTGAAGGACAAAAGCGTTGTTCTAAAGATTAAATGCATTGATTTATAGAAAAAAACGCTAACCTAAATGACAAATGCGCTAACCTAAAGGACAAAAGCACCAACCTATCAAATAAAAGTGTTGTCAGAACTCACACAGGCATGAATCTGTATTACAAATGCGTTAAATTTTCTTTTTACAAGAATTAGATAGGATATTAGAAAGAACATGCGAGGCTCTGAGCCCCACGGTGGGTGCCAAAATGTGTCGACTTGAATTTCATCATCAGAATACTACCTGCAACATGTTAGTTTCACAAAATACAAAGGAAATGCTACAGGAAATCCAAACTCAACCAATGAAACTACATGAATTTGATATTAAAATAAAAACACTATTATTACCTTCATGATTTATGTCTCATTGTGTCCTAACTCCACTATTCTTGATTACAGATGGTGTGCTCTCAGACAAGCACTGATAGCTTCCAAGATGGCATATGAAGAATGGACTGATAACTGATAGTTAACTGATGATATAATATGCAATGCTAAATGGTTATGCTAAATGATTATGTTAAATGATTATGCTATTTGCTTCAAGATTAAAACTCCTGGATGCATAAGTTTTCACAAATGATTAGCTTTGAAAAACCACTTGAAGACTAACTTGAAGACTAACTCTCTCTCAACTCAAACTCCTAATTTTATAGACCTTGAGAGGATAAGATGATGTGTTCTGGATCAACAGTCATGATCAGATCTATGGATTTGGATGGTTGTGAGAAAAGGCGAAGGTTGAGAGAAAGGGAGAAGGAGAAGACAAGTATCACTCATCACACCTTGACTGGGTTGCTAACTGAGGGAATTTGGGAATGGTTGGAGAAGATTTAGGCATGAGAGGACAAGTGGACTAAAGTCCTTCCTAAGATGTAGGGATGTTGGAGAGAATTTAGAAGAAGGTTATGAAATATGTGTACGTACACAATATTTCATTAAATTTGGAGGTTGAAGATAAGTGGCTAATAAATGTTTTATTTATTTTATTTTGTTGAATTAATTTAGCCACATGATGAATGAGTTGGCAAAGGAAAGATGCAGTGGAGATGGAAGGATGAGTTGGATTAAGGATTAAATAATTTAGTATTTGGGACTATAGGATAGAAGAATAAGCATTAGATATTAGATATTCAAATGATTGAAGGAAATAATTAAATATTTAGATATTCAATTAATCGATTAGAAGAATGATTAATTATTAGATATTTAATTAATTAGAGGAATATGATAGATGAATTAATTAATAAAATATTTCAATTAAATTAATTAATAGAAAGACATAAAATGAATTAAATAAATTAATCTTTTCAAATTAACTATTTAATAGAAGAATAAATTTTAAATAAATATAAAATATTTATTTAATCGCTCATAGCCATTTTTATGTGTATACAGTATCTAGAGATACTTTGGTTGGAAAACTTTCAGCATTTGAGCTTGAAGAATTTGGTGTCATTGCTACAATCAAGACTGATATTGCCTTCAAAGCATCATCATCATCATCATCATCATCTGATAAATCTGATTGGAAAACACTTTATGCAAAGGAACTTGAAGATATCAGGAGAGAGAATGAAGAACTTGAAGAACTTGAAGCCCTATTTGCAAGGAAGATTCCTAAAGGTCCAGTAGGAAGTAAGTATGAAGGTAAAGCACCTTTCAAATATTTTAATTGCAATAAAGTTGGTCATATGGCGTCTAGGTGTCCTAATAGACATGCACGACTAAGAGATGAAGCAAAAAGAACATATAAACCTAACCCTGGATATCAGAGATATAGATTTAAGAAAAATAGAGATAAGTCATGTTACTATGCAGATGAAGGTGTTACAGATGATTTAAATGAAGATCCAACAGATAGTGGATGGGCATTTGTTGCAATTAAAGAAGATCAACCAACACTTATTGTCAAACCGATAGAACAAGCATTGGCAGAAAAAAATGAAGAAAAGGATGAATGGATCATTGATAGTGGTTGCTCACATCATAAGACTGGTGATAAAAGAAAATTCTTATCTTTTCGAGAATGTCATGGAGGTCTAGTAAGATTTAGAGATGACAAAGCTTGTTCAATCAAAGGAAGAGGTACTATATCTTTGGATGGTAAGCACAATACTGACAATGTTTATTATATTGAAGGATTAAAGCATAATCTTTTGAGTGTTGGTCAGTTAGTGAAAAAAGGATTTTAGTTACAATTTAAGAATGGAAAATGCAAAATCATGAACAAAACTGGATTGGAGATTGCAATCAATAAATAGACTAAAGGTAACATCTTTCATTTCAATACCAGTGATAAGACATGTTTGATTGCACACATTGATGAAAGTTGGTTATGGCATAAAAGACTCTGTCATGTGAATTTTGATTGCATTGTAAAGATCAGTTCAACTAAGGCAGTAAGGGATCTACCTAAGACTGTGAAACCTCATAATCTAGTATGTAAGGAATGTCAAATGGGAAAGCAATTTAGAACAACATTTAAGAGCATTTACGAGAAATCCAATAATATTCTTGATCTAATCCATATTGATTTATGTGGTCCAGTAAGGACAAGGAGTCCTCAGGGTGATAGATACTTTATGCTTATAATTGATGATTATTCTAGAATGTGTTGGGTTACTTTTCTCAGGGAGAAATTAGAAGCTTTTGAAAGATTCAAGATATAAAAGGCAATGGTAGAGAATGAATCTGGAAAGAAAATCAAATGTTTGAGATCTGATCAAGGAGGATAATTTACATCTAGGGAATTTAATGCATTCTGTGAGGAGAATGAAATCAAAAGACAACTATAAGAACCCCAGACACCTTAGCATAATGGAGTTGTGGAAAGGAAGAATATAACTATACGGGATGCAACAAGAACCATGATGATGGAAGCAAATCTACCTCATGTGTACTGGAGAGAAGCAGTGAATACAACAATTTATACTTTCAACAGAGTTCACATCAAAGGTGAAACCGGTAAAACCCCTTATGAACTATGATTTGGTCATACTCCTACTCTTAAATACTTCAGAATATTTGGAAGCAAATGCTATATTAGGAGAGATGAGTCTATTGGCAAATTTGATCCTAGAAGTGATGAAGGAATATTTCTTGGTTATTCAACTACAAGCAAGGCATATAGATGTTATAATAAAAGATTGCAGAAAATCATTGAAAGTACTAATGTGAAGATAGATAATCATTTTAGAGGAGATTGAAGGTTTGTAGGTTCTGAACCAACAGTTGAAATGATTATAAATGAACCGGAACATAATGAAGAATCAGTCACACCGACATCATTAGAAAACTCAACTGTGATTGAAGAACAACAACCTGTAAATGGAAATCAGAATAAACCCAGGTATGTAAGATTGAATCATTCAGAAAATCAGATAATTGGAAATAAGAATCAAGGCGTTATGACTAGAGGAAGACTAGCAAATGAAGAGGTATGTTTAATTTCTCAAGTTGAACCAACATAAGTTATTGAAGCATGTCAAGATAAACATTGTATAAAAGTAATGGAAGATGAATTAGAACATATTGAAAAGAACAATACTTGAACATTAGTTCCCCGACCTAAAGACGAAAATGTAATTGGAACTAAATGGGTATTTAGAAATAAACTTAATGAAGATGGTGAAGAAATAAAAAATAAAGCACGATTAGTTTGTAAAGGTTTACCCTCAGAAAGAAGGAATTGATTACAATGAAATTTTTGCACTGGTAGCCAGAATTGAAGCAATTAGACTATTTCTTGCATTTGCAGCTCATAAGAACTATAAAGTTTATCAGATGGATGTAAAATGTGCATTTTTGAATGGAGATCTTGTAGAATAAGTTTACATTGAACAACCTGATGGATTTTCATTAACAGATGATAAGGACGTGGTTTGCAGGTTAAGGAAAGATTTATATGGATTGAAGCAAAGCTCCTAGAGCTTGGTATGCTAGACTGGATAAATATATTTTAAAGTTTGGTTATACTAAAGGTAATGCTGACAATAATTTGTATTACAAAGTTACCAATGATGACATTATGGTTATTCAAGTATTTATGGATGATATCATTTTTGGAGGAGAAGAAGAATTATGTAAAGACTTTGCTAACGAGATGCAGGATGAATTTGAAATGTATATGATTGGAGAAATAAATTTTTTTCTAGGTTTGGAGATTTCTCAAATAGATAATGGTATATTCATATGTCAGACAAAATACTTGAAGGAACTTTTGAAGAAATTTGGTATGGAAAACTCCAAACCGGTAAGCACTCCTATTGGTGCACGAGCACCTAGGACTTAGGCTAGTAGTGATTTCTCAATTTTGGCTTATACAGACCGTAGCCAAGTCAGTTAGTGAATAAGGTATCTAGGAGGGTCCAAGAGTTAGTGTTTAGAGTCAATGTAGGCCTAGGTTGAGTTCATTCTTCTTAGGTTTGCATTTTGTGCATAAATAGTGGTTTGAGTAGGTAGTTGACCTTCTTGATGGTCAAAAGTGTCAAAAATTGGTATAGGAATTAGTGAGGGTTATATTAGTCTTAGACATATTTTAAAAGTCATGTTTGATGACTTAGAATAGGCCTTATAGGTTGAGAAGGCCAAAAAGTGAAAAAGTGCAAAGTTGCAAAAATTTGTCATGACAACTTTTGTCCTAATTTGATTAGCGATGGAGTTAGGGATTGTCCAATGCCCTAGATAGATTCTACACATGGGAAATGCTATAATAACCCTCTCTTTCATGTTTACCAAGGTTGGTTACTTGGTTTTGTAAGTTCAACAATATGAAACTACTCATTTTCATACTAGTTGGCAACATTTTGGCTTGTTTTGTTCATTTTTGTAAATGAAAATGGATTGAAGCCATTAATCCAACAATGGATTAAGTTTATTTGGTGTTTTATAGAGTTGTTAGTTCCATTTAAATCTTGTAGATATTTTACATTAGTGTTTTCTTGTTTTGGTTTGCACAGAGCCAGTTTTGGCTTGTATATAGCAATTTTATGTAAAATGGTTTCCCCATGAATTCCACAAGTGCTACCATCATGGAATTTTGGGACATGAAGGGAAACCACTTGTATAGTGTATATATGTAGGGACAAGTGCTGGAGATGATTTTCAATATGACTATCACCTTGTTCTAGGCGAGTCCAGGAGCAACCTGACTAGAGGAAACAAGGTGAAATTGAAGTGCAAAGTGCAGGGGTGAATGCCAAACCAACATTTAAGATTTTGGAGGGGTCCATGAAATTGGGATAGAGTTTCCAATGCAAGAAGAATCCTTGAAAAAATCATTTGATTCCCAAACACCAACTTGACCAGTCACTGCCGGTTAGAAGGCCTAGAAACCCTTCAAAAGCCTCATTTTGGGGTTAGCATATTGTATGGTGGAGTAAGGAGCCAAAACCACAAAAATAAATTGAGGATAGGTGTATCTTTTAATAAAATCCAATTTTTCTAGGGGGTCTTTTGGACTGTTTTCCTCCAAGCCCTAGAAAACCGGATTTTGGAGGCCTAATAGGGCTAATTCCTTGTAGCCCTTTTCTAGGCAAAATGGTGAAATTGATAAGGAGGGAAAATATTGAAAACCTCAGATGGAACCAAAAGGAATTAAAAACAAGGTAGTAGCCACCTCCACACCTCTGCATTAACTCACAATAGTAGGAGGTCAATTTGACAAATTGAAGCCAAGAAAGCCATAATTGAGCACATGGGAAGCATTGTAACTTGGTAGGGTTCCTAGATAAAACACTTGAAGAAAACACCTTGGAATGGTTAAGAAGAAAGCCCTAGAAGAGATTGAGAAGGAATTGGAGGTCTAGATTGCAATTAGGCCTAGAGATTTGGTGGAATTGAGCAACACCAACTTGGTGAAGTGTTGAGCAAACTAGGTGAACCCCTATCAAATTGGTATCAGAGCCTATAAGATTTGGGTTAGGTGAGTAGATGTCCTAAGTGGAATCTGTAGGAGATAATAGCATGGTGAACAATGCAAAGTTGGCAAAGAAAGTGGATGATAGGGAGCAGGAAAATAGGTTCATGAAGGAGAAGTTGCTAGAATTGGAGAGTAAGCTTGGTGAGGTAGAAACCAAGGTAGATGAAGTGTTGGTAAAGGTTGAAGGAGAAGAAGGGAAGGGTAAAGAAGTGTCAGAGATAGACAAAGTACCTAAACCTGATCCTATCCTAGAACAAGAAGCTTTCCTGAAGGCATTGAAGGCCTTAAGTGGTAAATCACTAGAAGGATTGCTATTTTTCACTAGTAAGATGGAGGCATAAGTGGTCCTAGAATGGATAGAAGGCATGGAGAATCATTTTGAATGTGAAGGCATAACTGAAGCCTAGAGAGTCAAGGTAGCCAAGTCAAGGATGAGAGGATCTTCTCTCACATGGTGGAAATTTGTGCAAGATGAGAGGAAGAAAATGGGCAAAGAACCCATCTCTTCTTGGAAAGGGATGTTAGTCAAAATCAAAGAAGTCTATCTCCCTGATGATTATGAAGTGAAAATTCATAGGAAGAGGCAAAACTTAAGACAAAAAGACCTTGATGTCAGTAGCTATATGGAGGAGTTTCACAAACTTAGCCTTAGATCTCATGTGGTGGAAGAAGAGAGTCTCCAGGTTGCTAGGTACCTAAATGGTCTACGGTGGAAAATCCAAGAAGAAATCAGTTTAATGAGCCCAAAAAAGTCCATCAAACCTATCAAATTTCCCTTAAAGTGGAGGTGAAAAGAGGACATGAATCAAGCAACAATTGGGGTAGGGGTAGAGGAAAAGACAATAGAGGCCATAGGGGAGGCTTTGGAGGAAGAAGTTCTGAACAAAAAACACAAGGAGAGTCTAAACTCACTGAGCAACAAGAGAGTGGCACTAGTAAAGGAGGATTCAATAGAGGAAGGGGGTCCAACAGTGGTTTCAGAGGAAGATCTAGTGGCCAAGGTAGAGGTTCCTCATATTTTGCAACAATGAAGTGTTACCATTGCAACCAACTTGGTCATCCAACATATAGGTGTCCAGAGAAGGGAACATCATCACATGGTAGTGAAAGAAGAGTGAACTATCTTCAAGAAGAGTCTTCAAGCAACAAGACTTCAGAGGTTGCCTTAGAGTTAGAGGTAGGTGACAACTTGATGATAAGGATAACTTTGATCAAAGAACCGGTCAGAGAAGAGCCAAGCCAAAGAAGGTCCTTATTTAGGATCAAATGAAAGATTATGGACAAAGTTTGCAAAGTAATCATCGATTCATGGTCTATAGACAACATTGTGTCAGAAGAGGTAGTGAGTAATCTCAAATTGCAAAGGATACCTCACAACAATCTTTATAGAGTCACTTGGTTGAACAAAGGCCAACATGTCCTAGTTAATGAGCAAGCATGGGTGGATTTTACCATTGGGAGGTATAAGGACAAGGTGTTATGTGATGTCGTACCCATGGATGCATGTCATCTTCTATTAGGAAGACCATGGAAATTTGATAGACAAGCTATCCATGATGGAGCCAAGAATGCATACTCATTCAAGAAAGATGGAGTCACATTCAAGATTCAGTCTATCCTTGAGGAAGGTGAAAAGAGGGCAGCAGGTCTTAATGTTCTTTTGGTGAGTGAAAAATAGTTCTTGAAGACACTTGAGGAAGGTGAAGGTATAGGGTTTGCACAAGTAATGAAGCCCAAAGATGAAGATAAGAAGGAGCAACCAAATTTGCCAATAGAGGTGCAATATTTGTTGAAGAAATTTAGAGGCATAGTAAGTGATGGATGACCAGCCACCTTACCTCCTAAAAGAACCATAAGCCATCAAATAGACTTCATTCCCAGAGAATCCTTTACTAATAAGGCAGCTTAAAAAATGATTCCCCAACAAAATGTTGAGATTGCCAAGCAAATCCAAGAGCTCTTAGACCAAGGCCTAATTAGGAAAAGCATTAGCCCTTGTGTTGTCCCTACCGTGTTAGCCCCAAAGAAAGGTGGTACTTGGAGATTGTGTATAGATTCTAGAGCCATAAATAGGATCACCATCAGATATAGGTTCCCAATTCCAAGAATAGAAGACCTAATGGATTGTCTAGGAGATGCCAAGTACTTTACCAAGATTGACCTTAAAAGTGGATATCACCAAATTAGGATTAAGGAGGGTGATGAATGGAAAACTACATTCAAGACTACAGAGGGTCTTTATGAGTGGCTTGTAATTCCATTTGGCTTATCCAATGCTCCAAGCACCTTCATGAGACTCATGAATGAGGTGATGAAGGATTTCATAGGTAAATTTGTGGTAGTATATCTAGATGATATTTTCATTTTTCATTAAGGAAAGGGCAGATCATATTAATCATTTGCAAGATGTATTACAAAGATTATATGATGAAAAGCTAACCATGAACTTGGATAAGTGTGAGCTTGTTAAGCAGTAGCTGGTTTACCTTGGGTTTGTGTTGTCTCAAGGAAACATCAAGATGGTGTTGGCATTCTTGATGATTGATGTTGTGATTGTCATTGATGGACACACACTTGTTATGAGATCACTTTTTGAATGTACGAATTATTCTCAACCGGTAATTATTCCTAACTAATATCATGTGTTAGTCTTTAGACTATCGGTGTTTTGCAGAAAATGGTTACCTGTCTCAAGCGGTATGTTGACACCAAGTGGTTTGTGGATCTCAAGCGGTACGAAGGATCAAAGTGGCAAAACACATATTTTCCATTCTTCATTTTTGCCAAACCGGTAACTGGTATTTTGCGCAAATCGGTATTTTGTATGAACCGGTAATACTCTGTGATGAGTTACCAACTGACATTTTGTGATGAGTTACCATCCACCGATTGTTCGGCGGTGCCGACACTCTGGCGGTGCTTTTTGTGTTGTGTTACCAAATATGTCTAGATTTACTGAACCCTTAGAAATTGGATTGTAATCCTATTGGACCGACATGAAAACATATTCCTTTAATAAGGACATCATGTCTAGGGTTTTAGAAGGCTGTAAGGTTCTTGAAAATAGTTGATGAGTTTTTTTTTTTATAAGTACGATCAGAGAAGAGAAGTTTAGGTCTACGAGAGAAGGCAGAGTATGAATGTGTTGAAGACTGAGGTAATGTTGGAATGGATTAAGAACGAGCTACCAAGGATCTAACCAAGCAATCTATGCTATTTGCTAGATCATTTACTTGTTGATTACTCACATCTTTGACAAGTTTGAAACCCTTAACCAGGTAGGCCCAGAAAATCCTTTGTAAATCCTCTAACAAGGTGGTTCACATCTATGTATCTAAAATACTCTAGCAAGGTAGTCTTTAATCGGACTTGTCTCCTAATAGATATTGAGATTCCTAATAGGATCTGTTCTGGTAAAGAACATTGTATGACCTTAACCGGTCTGGTTTCTATTCTGCAGATAGTTACTTGTGAGTTTCAACTCACCGTGGTTTTTCCCATTTGGGTTTCCATGTCAAATATCTTGTGTTATGGTGTTATTGCTCCTGTGGGTAAATGCCTTATTTGCTATTTGGTTTGCATGTGTGTTAACTGGTTTGTTTATTGAACTGTTTTACCAGTTTACTACTAGACTGTTTAAGAGTTTAAGTATATTGTTTTTTTGTATACTAATTCACCCCCTCCCTCTTAGTATTCATCAGATGGATCCCAGCAAGGTTAAATTAGCCTACTCCTAAGTCAGCAACAAAGGTGAGAAGCTTCCATGGACTAGCTCAGTACTATAGGAAGTTCATTAGGCAATTCAGTGCTATATGTGTACCAATGTTAGACACCATTAGAGGTTGAATAAAGGCAAAGTTTTAGTGGAGTGAACAAGAAAACAAAGGTTTTGAAACCTTGAAGGAGAAGATAGCTACTCAACTTGTGCTAGTGTTGCCTAGTTTTGAGAAACTTTTGATAGTGGAATGTGATGCAAGCAATGTTTTTGTAGGTGTTGTCCTAAGCCAAGAAGAAAGACCAGTAGTTTTCCATAGTGAGAAGCTGAGTGATGCCAAGAGGAAATACTCCTCTTATGATCTTGAGTTATATGCTTTAGTGCAGGCTTTGAGGAAGTGGAGACACTATCTCCTTCCTAAGGAAATTGTAGCCTATACAGACAACCAAGCATTGAGTTTTCTAAACTCACAAGACAAACTCAATCATAAACACATGAAATGGGTAGAGTACATGCAGGCCTACACATTCACAATTAAGCACAAGAAAGGGCAGTTAAACTGGATAGCTGATGCATTAAGTAGTAGACTTTTGATAGTCCAAGAAAAACAATTGAGGAGCATAGGTGTTGATAGTTTTAAAGGCTTGTACCTAGAGGATGAAGACTTTTCAAATGCCTATAAGGTGTGTAAGGAGTATCAAAATCACTTCCATAGTGAGTATTCTGATTTTACTTTGCAAAATGGACTATTGTTTAGAGGTGGGCAACTTTGTGTGCCTAGAGGCTCAATGAGAGAAAATCCCATTCAAGAGAAGCATAATGGCAGCCTTAGTGGACATTTTGGAGTCAATAAGACTCAAGAGTTGGTCCAGAGTTACTACTATTGGGCAAGGATGAATCAAGATGTGAAAAAGTATGTGGAGACTTGCATAGTTTTCCAAAAGGCCAAAGGTACTTCTTCAAATACCGGTTTATACCAACCTCTTCCCATACCAAGTAGACCTTGGGAATACATTAGTATGTACTTTGTAGTAGGTTTACCAAGGACAAAGTAGGGACATGACAACATTTATGTCATTATGGACAGATTTAGCAAAATGGCTCACTTTGTGCCTTGCAAGACTACTCATGATGCATGCCAAATAGCTCATTTGTTTTTCAAAGAGGTAGTGAGGATACATGGTTTACCCATGAGCATTGTTTCAGACAGGGACTCAAAGTTCATGAGTCATTTTTGGAAGACACTCTGGCAAAAGCTTGGCACCAACCTCTCTTTTGGATTGGCCTACCATCCTCAAATAGATGGGCAAACTGAAGTGGTGAATAGAATCTTGGGAAACTTATTGAGGTGCCTTACCAAATAATATGGCCATACATGGGATCAAGTAATCTCACTAGCTGAATATACATATAATGACACCATGAATAGGACTACTGGTAAGAGCCCTTTTGAAGTGGTCTATGGTGTGCACCCAAGAGGTATTTTGGAGTTGAGAGACTTAGGAAGTGCAGCAACAAGAAGTGGATATGCAGAAGACTTTTCTCAATCAATGAAGGAGGTACATGAATCAGTCAAGCAAGCATTGATGGAGAACACAAGCAAAATCAAACAAAAAGTTGATGAAAGAAGGAAGAACCTCCAATTTCAAGTGGGAGATCTTGTCATGGAGCACCTAAACAACAAGGCTACAACAAGGAGTTCCTAACAAGTTGCAAATAAGAAGGATAGGTCCATGTGCTATTCTATCCAAGTATGGCGAAAATGCATACAAGGTGGATCTACCTAGTGACATAGGATTGTCACTAGTTTTCAACATAGCAGAATTAGTTGCATAAAAGGGACCAATTCAAGGTTCAGATTGTAGTCACTCAGAGGTATCAAATGATGTGAACAACCTTCAATTACCAGCCAAACCAAATCCAAAGGTCGAGAAGGTGTTGAGTTCAAGGATCACCAAGAAGACAAGGCATCAAGCCTATTGGGAGCACCTAATCAAATTGCAGGGTATGGATGATTCTAAAACTACATGGGTGCTTGAGATAGAGTTTAAGAAGTTAGGAATTGATCTGAATCCGATTCCCAAGGAGGTGACATGATTTTCTTTTGTTTGGGAGAATGGTGCAGGAGCACCTAAGACTTAGGCTAGTAGTGATTTCCCAATTTTGGCTTGTACTGAACCTAGCCAAGTCAGTTAGTGAATAAGGACTCTAGGAGGGTCCAAGAGTTAGTGTTTAGAGTCAATGTAGGCCTAGGTTGAGTTCATTCTTCTTAGGTTTGCATTTTGTGCACAAATAGTGGTTTGAGTAGGTAGTTGACCTTCTTGATGGTCAAAAGTGTCAAAAATTGGTATAGGCATTAGTGAGGGTTAAATTAGTCTTAGAAATAATTTAAAAGTCATGTTTGATGACTTAGAATAGGCCTCATAGGTTGACAAGGCCAAAAAGTGAAAAAGTGCAAAGTTGCAAAAAGTTGTTATGACGACTTTTGAAAGTTGTCATGACAACTTTTGTCCTAATTTGATTAGCGATGGAGTTAGGGATTGTCCTATTGTTCTCAAATTTTGATTCCCCTCTTATCCCCTATAAGAAAAATAATAACTCTATTTGCAAATGAAGAGATCAAGGAAAAAAGAACCTTAGAGCAACATATGACAAGGTTTCAAGAATCTTCTACACTTTGAACTTATCCAAAGTTCAGGGAGGGTATACCTTCTGTGAATAATATCACACTTTTAAACGAGATCCATAGTAAACCAGTGTTCAAAAATGAGTGAATTTTATCACCTCAACATAAACTGAAATAATAAAGGAAAGCTTATGCTCATTTTCAGTATTGATCCTCAAGAGATGTAGAAAGAAAACTACAACTGATACCAGTGCCTTATCTAGGCTATAGAGTCATCTAAATTAAGCAAGAATTTCACAATTAAACATCCCCATACATCTCACCACTTTGGCTTCTATTAACCCTATACATGCCTGACATATATAAGAGTTCTTTCTTGTTTAAACTAAATAGTGTTTATCAAATTCAAAGCTTCAAACAAATAACCTACTGATAGAGATATTTCATGCGTATTTAATTCCTCTCCTGAAGAGAAAAGCTGAGAAACATATCCATAGAGATTGCATTAAAATCCATGTTCAGTTGAATAACCCTAGATTACTCAAATGAAACTAGTAAATTATTGAAAGCACACCAGAAGACAACACAAGTTTTAGGCTCAAAAGTTTCTGATCTGTATATTGATATTCATTTTTGAAAAGTCTTACAAAACTCAAGATATTCTCTGTAATAACTAGAAAACCCAGATATATTTCTGCAGAGTTTCTTTAAAAAATTCTTGTGATCCCTTTTTCACTAGTCCTGGTATCCATTTATAATATTATGGATGCTTACAAGCTTCAGACATTCCTAAGAAAAGTTGTTACAAACTGCGATACCCTCCAATAAACAGTTACAAGTCCTTCTCAATATCAACAGCCTGTTCTGTTTGTTGTTCTGTTGCAACCTCTTCTACCTCTCTAGAGCATATTCCTTTTGTTCAACATATTTTCCCTTCCACTCATAGAACATGTCATCACTTGGCCAAGCAAAGTTAACAATTTTCTGTTTCATCCCTTCTAGCCTTTTCCAAGTGACCATTAACTGCCCAATTTCCATTTCTATGAAACCATAATGTGATTTCACTTTTTCAATTTCTTCAACTGTTTGGACAAATAATGATGTGTCATCGGTGTTAATAATTTCATTAACCCTTTGGGACAATTTGTGGTCCAACTCTTCTAACCAGGTCTTCTCCTCTTTCAACTGAATGGGACCAACAAAACCCCCTAGAAATAATTCAAATTTGTGATCTAAATATTCTTTTCTATATAATTGGGCTTTTCTTTTTACACCTACCCTTTCCTCTGAGAGTATATTCACCTCTTTTATGAACTCACTGGTGGACCTAAAATTGTCATTCTCCTCTGCATCTGCATGGGATGAACACATGAGCTCTAACTCCTTACATCTAGGCATCCACTTATTAAGAATTGGTTCCAAAGTGGCTTCATCCTCTCTGAATTTGATCAGAACATCCAGAATACTCTTCATATTAATGTATACAATGGTGGCCTTGACAGAATCAACAAACTTCAAAATTGTGGCTTTTACCTTTTCTTCATACTTTTTGCAAATAAGGCTTGAGCCTGTTTCAACTTTTCCAACTCACGTTGGATAGTTTTAGCTGATTGGAAACCATAAGGCATAGGAGAAGGGGGATATTCTATAATGGGGCTAGTAGGTGGAGGTCTTGTTGGAGAGGAAGCTATCATGAGTGTAGAGGATTCACTTGGATGGTGCTGACCTGCCAACTGACTCTGAAGCCTAGTAATAATGATGTCCCTGTTGGCTATGCCTTCTTTAGCCTCATTGTAAGCTTTTAAGATAGTCTCCAATTTCAATTGGAGATTAGCTCTTTCTTTTGCCTCTTTCTCTGCTACTACCACACTAAAATTTGCAGTCTCCAATACTGTGCTTGTAGCTTCCACTACCCCTATGTCTTGAACTCTCTTTACAATCATGCCTCCTAAGAGACTAGAATCTGATGCACTTTTCCTCCTTTTGTTTTCATCCTTATTTAGTGACCACATGACTAGAGCAACATTATCCTTGCTGAAGGTCAGTCATTCCATTGGCTTTGTTTCCTTCCTCCCTGCTTCAAGAACTAGTGCATCAGCTATATCCCATTGAGGGAGGATTAACACAACAGCTTTAGACACCATCTCTCTTCCTTTCTCAAGGGTAATAGTCTTAAAATCTTCCATCATTTCTTGCTTTATTTCTTCTTCCACCTGAGTTGCATTTTAGAGAGGCTATTCACTCTTCCTTTGCTCACATTTGACCTTGAATTGTTCCAAGTTTTTCTTCCACACAAATTGCATGAAAGCCCCTATTGTAACAAAATTACTGTCAGCCAGGAATTCTTCACTAGCTTGTTTAACAGTAAGGTCCAATTCTTGGCCCTTTAGCTCACCATCAGTCAAATTCATTTCAGCACTAGGTGGCTCTTCTGACATCCCTTATTGGGTCTCATCATAGGTGTATGCAATCTCACCAAGGCTCCCTAATTGTAATAACTGTTCAACCACCACTTGCTCATCTCCTATGTGGATAGGGGACTGAGATGGAGAATACTGAGGTTCATCAGTTTCAACTTTCTTCCCCACTCTTTGCCTTTTAGGGGAATCTTGGATGCCAATGACATCTTTAATTTCTCTTTTCCCTCTTGAAGTGGAAGGCTCACCTGTCACTGGCATCATCACATTATACTTTGAACTCTTATGCAACACATAGTCACCAGGTGGGATGGCCTTAGCAAAGGCAGGCTTAGGTAGGACCAATTTAACCCTATCAGGATCATTTTGCATTATAGCCTCTCTTTTTTCTTTTAAGGTCTGCATGAGGTCTTCAAAATAGAGAATCAAGAATTTTACTTTCTCCTCAAAGGGGTTGAAGCTAGAAAGAGGGTCATAGCTACTATCAAATTGATGAATAAAATCAAGCACCCTTTTATATGCAACCCACTTCTCCTTCCTTAGTTCCTTCTCATCTAAGTTGAATTCATTCCTAATTAAATCTTCAGGGAACTAAATTGGTGAGGCCTACCTTTACCCACTGCCCTCTTTTTGAACATGCCATTGAAAAAGTCCTTAGGGTCTGCACATCTTGAAACTGCAGTTGACAACATGTATGGCTTAAAGAATTCTTCAAAATATTTCTAGCCACCTTTAGTGATTACAAAATGATGGGACATGGTAATGGTTGGGAAAATAGTCCCTTTACCCCTATTGGCCAGCTCTGCCTCTTGTACTCCTCCAATTTGTCTCAAAACTTTTGCAATTCCTATCTTCAATGGGACCTGATAGGGCAGTAGATAGGGAGTACCTCTAAAACCATACACTCTGAAAATAGTAGAAACAGGGTACAAATACATGTCTCCCCAATTGTGAACAATTTTAATACCCTTTGCAAACTCTTTAGGCTTGAGGAATTCCAAGAGAGCCTTAGGAATCCTAGGGTTTTCTGTGCATAAAATAATTCTAATCTTAGATGCAAAGTATCTATCAAACTTTAAAAAAATAGCATCCTCTCTATCCCATGATAAAATGGTACTCCAAAGTTGGACATGCATCTCTTCCTTATTCTTTACCTTAACCAAGTCCATTTCCTTTGCAAAATAGTCAGCACCTTTAAACAAAAACATGTGCATTAACAGGGAGTACCATCCAAACGGCCTATCCACCTTACCATTTTTTATTCCTATTAGCCTTGCATGAATTGCATTAGTAAGGTAGGGCACATAATCAAATTTTATTGCCAGAGAGGGGTTTAAAATTTGTGCAATCATTAGCATGTAATGGGTTGGCATGTTTCTCTCAGCATCTTCTCCAAAGATCTGACATAGTGCCTAATACATACCCTTAGCTCTCAGAGTAAACAAATTGAGGGAGAATGGTTCCATTGTACTGGAGCCTACAACTGTTAACCCCCCTATCTTAACAAAGAACTCTTTCAATGGGCCACTCCTAAGATGATCCCTTTGTGCATTGTAGATCTGGGCTAAAGACTCAAAGTCAATAGGCTCTAACAAATTTGAAGCCTCACTGAGTTTAAACACATTTATGAATTCATCATCTTTTATTTCAATTAGGGTTGATCCTTTTACACTCCTGATACATCTTGCTATAGGGTCGTAATTGTATGCAATCAAGGTCAACAAATCTACATCCATGAATACGTCAGGGACCACAAGCTTCCCCACATCCAGTTCCCATATGCTATTCAAAGGGGCGAGGGAATGTCTCTACCCAAAACCTACTTTGAATAATCCGAAACCTGACATCCCTATTTCTGGGTCCATTAACCAATTAACTTTATCACACAGGCCATCCCCAATTCTCAAACGAGGGTTCTTTGGTACTAATTCTTTGGCCTTAGCCCCGACATTGGTAGACATGGTTAACTGTTCTAAAAAATCATCACAAATGTTCTTGTCCTGGTAATTAACTTTTCCTGTCAACTCCCTTCTTGGTGCCATCTTGAATATGTAACTATACCAATTGAAACTTTGCACAGACCTCTACTGAAGCAATTCACACAACAATGATTGAAAACAGACTAGAATTATCAAGAAAAGGCACAAAAACCTATTATTCACCTGAAGAAAAACCGCTCCACACCAATTGCTCTGCAACAGACTTTGATGAAATAATGCTAAAAATCAAGTTGATGTGGACTCTAATACGACAAGTTGGCATTGAATTTCAGGAATTAACCCCGCATGCTTCGACCATCACCTCAAAATTGAATTCACATACCGAATTCAAAAACGGGCTGCAATGGGTCATAACTTCTTTGAGTATTCTCTCTATTTCGTTGCTTTTGCTATTTCGCAGAGCTTAAAAGCTCTGCACTTTTCTTTCATGAAGCAACGCTGGCCGCTGGATTAAGATCTAACTGCTCGGTCCTTAACTCCAACAATGACCGCCAATCTTACTAACTAACCGCGCCTCACCTTGATGGCTAACTATTTTTGCCATTTTGTAGAGACTAAGCCGCATGCATCTTCAAGCCATGAAACAACGACGACCGTTGGATCAACCACAAGATGAATATCTTTTAACAGGCTTTAGACCTTTCAAGTGGGCCCTTTATCTCATAGATCACTTGCATCACCTCATCACTGGTTAACTAACACCACGTGGCAGTCGACCATTTGCCCAAGAAGTTCCATTCTGAAACCGCCACGTGCTTTAATCCACTATTCTCCATATAACTGCCGGTTGGATCAAGGCAGGCCCTCAACTACCCTTTCAGAGCCATGTGCATTTGATAGGTCACCCTTTATTCCATGAAACACACCATCTGTCCAGCCACATCATGCCTCCGTGTGATTGCCACTTGTCTTTCACCATTTTGCGATGGCTAACTTGCGATCATCTTGTCTTCACGAATCAACGTGAGCCATTGATCTTTTCAAACCCGATCACCTTTTAGCCAAGGAAAGCCACTCGTCTCATGGGTCCCACCCATGCCTTTCGCTACTTTGTGAACATTAACTTGCTAGCAAATTCACTTAATGAAACAATGACAATCGCTAGATTAACAAAGAGTTCACAATACTTACAGAGCCCGACAAACATTAGAACAAGGTAAAGTAAAGGCGCATAAATTTAAAAAATTAAGGTACCACCTAGGTAAATCACTAATGGGGGGACACTTCTTATGATAGCCCGACCCTTCTTTAAGTGATAAAAGTAACGCATGAATAGAATCATAAGGGTTTTTCTCAAAAACTGGAAGGGTTAGAACTCAAACCTTAAACCCTCATCTGACCTAAGACAATCAGAGGCAACAAGGCCATACCAGACTCACTTTGCAGACTTTTAGCCAATTATGGAACAAGAATATCCATTTTTTAAATAGTGATAACATGTCCAACTCCCTAGACAGACTCCACACATGGTAAATGCTATAAGAACCCTCTCTTTCATGGTTACCAAGGTTGGAGACTTGGTTTTGTAAGTTCAACAAGCCGAAACTACTCATTTTCAAACTAGTTGGTAGCATTTTGGCTTGTTTTGTTCATTTTTGTAAATGCAAATGGATTGAATCCATTAATCCAGAAATGAATTGAGTTTCTTTGGTGTGTTATAGAGTTTTTAGTTCAATTTCAAGCTTGTAGATAGTTTACATTATTGTTTTGTTGTTTTGGTTTGCACACAACCAGTTTTGGCTTGTATATGGTAGTTTTATGTAAAATGGTTGCCCCATGAATTCCACACATGCTACCATCATGGCCTATTGGGACATGAAGTTAAACCACTTTTAAAATGTACATATGCAAGGACAAGTGCTGGAGATGATTTTCAATATGACTGTCACCTTGTTCTAGCCGAGTCTAGGAGCAACCCGACTAGAGGAAACATGGTGAAATTGAAGTGCAAAGTGCAGGGGTGAATGCCAAACCACCATTTATGATTTTGGAGGGGTCCATGAAGTTGGGATAGAGTTTCCAATGCAAGGAGAAGCCTTGAAAAAATCATTTGATTCCCAAACACCAACTTGACCAGGCACTGCCGGCTAGAAGGCCTAGAAACCCTTCAAAACCCTCATTTTAGGGTTAGCATATTGTACGGTGGAGTAAGGAGCCAAAACCACAAAAATAACTTGAGGTGAGGTGTATCTTTGAAGAAAATCCAAACTTTCTAGGGGGTCTTTTGGACTATTTTCCTCCAAGCCCTAGAAAACCGGATTTTGGAGGCCTAATAGGGCTAATTCCTTGTGGCCCTTTTCTAGGGAAAATGGTGAAATCGGTAAGGAGGGAAAAGATTACAAACCTCAAATGGACCCAAAAGGAATTAAAAAGAAGGTAGTAGCCACCTCCACACCTCTGCATCAATTCACAATAGTAGGAGGTCAATTTGACAAGTTGAAGCGAAGAAAGCCATAATTGAGCACATGGGAAGCATTGTAACTTGGTAGGGTTCCTAGCTAAAACACTTGAAGAAAACACCTTGGAATGGTTAAGAAGAAATACCTATAAGATATTGGGAAGGAATTGGAGGTCTAGAATGCAATTAGGCCTAGAGAGTTGGTGGATTTTAGCAACACTAACTAGGTGAAGTATTGAGCAAACTAGGTGAACCCCTATCACCTATGACTACAATTGATAAATTGACATTAAAGGATGATTAAGATCCTATTAATCCAATAAGGTATAAATCTATGATTGGTGGGTTACTATATTTGACATAAAGTAGACTTGATATAATGAATGCAGTGTGTATTGTATCAAGATTTCAAAGCAATCCTAAAGAAAATTATGAAACAACAGTAAAAAGGATTTTTCGGTACCTACAAGGCACAACAAATTTTGGTTTATGGTATCCTATGAATAAATTTTTTGAGTTATGTGCATATATAGATTCAAATTGGGCAGGATATGAGTATCACTGGTAGTGCATTCTTTCGTGGTAGAAGATTAATTTCATGGATCAGCAAGAAGCAGACTTGTACATCATTATCTACAATATAAGCAAAATATGTTGTAGCAGCAACTAATTGCACTCAGGTATTATGGATCAAACAAATGTTGAAGGACATCAAGGTAAAATGCAAAGAACCAGTAATTATTTACTGTGATAATTCAACAGTAATTGATATATCAAAAAATCTGGTATTTCACTCTAAAACAAAGCATGTGTCTATTAAGTACAATTTTTTGAAAGAGAATGTTGAAGCAAATGAAGTGAGATTAGTTTATGTGAATACTAAAGAGAAAATTGCAGATATCTTTACAAAGCCTTTGCCTAAGGAAACATTTGAATATCTCAGAGAGTAGCATGGGGTCATTTTCCCACCAGCAGAGACTTGAATGATGAAGATTGGCATCAAACCGAGAGGGACTAACATAAAAATATTTTTTTGGCTATGATAAAGGAGAGCTACTGCTCAAGGGGAGTAGTTAGCTATATGTTATGTTCTGATTTTGATTCTTAACTACTCAGGGGGAGAGATATCTATGGAAAAACATTGTTGTGCTTTGAAGATTGAGGAGATGTATTTTGGTTATATTGTTTCTATTTTTGGTACAAAACTTTGTATTGATCTATCTTGGGGAGATTGTTGGTTTGTTGGTATTTGGAATTCTTTTTTTGGAACTTAGATGTTTTTCCATCTAGTGTTGCTATCAACGCCAAAGGGGGAGATTGTTGGTATTGTGGATGACTTCATCATGTGTTGCATTGGTTTTGTCATTGATGTGAACACTTATCTTTCTGGAGGTCTACATTGTTGATTTGGCACCCTGGTTATATTGGTTTATTGTTGAATCGACACATTGTGGTCCTGGTATGGATATTGGCTTATGCATAGTCACTGGTATATGTTCACCGACAACATATATGGTTCACTGATAGTGATGATGACTTTTTATCATCTGTAAATCATTTGGTTATGTCAAAGACATGGATTGGACATTTGGATTTGGTTTTTTGCTTATTGGTCTGATCGGGTTCACATATTTGCCTTTACCGACAGATAGGTCCAGGTTATGCACCAATACAAGATATTGTGTCCCAGATCAACATGCCACATTTTGGAAATGGTTTATTGATTGGATAATGTGTAAATGTATTGATGCTGACATATTGTATTGTACAAAGACTTATTTTGTAATTGTAATATCTTTAGAGAGTTGATCTCATCATTAGGTCTTGGGGTTTTGTATAAATAATTATAAGATCTTATTTGGAAGATGTAATGGTATGAGTGTATGTGCGAATATTGAAGATCATATAAGTAGATCATTGTGTGAATCATGCAGATACTATCTGTAGACACCTAAAATTGTCGTGTCTAATTAAATAAATATTTTATTTATTTAATTATCTAAGCCTAATTCTTCTATTAATTAAATAAATTTTTATTTATTTAATTAATTCATTTATCCTCTTCTAGCCTTATTTCTCATTTAAATAAATACATTTATTTATTTAAATTATCCCTTTCCTAAATTAAATAAATATTTTATTTTTTTAATTGTCCTACTTCTTCTATTAATTAAATAAATCTTTATTTATTTAATTAAATTCATTATCTTTTTCTACACATGACACATGTCATTCATCTCTTAATTCATACACTACCTACCTCTTTCATTATTTTGGTATTTCTTTTACCTACCCTCTAATCCTAGCCGACCTCTCTTTTTACACCTCTCAATCTTAACCCTCCATTTCCTATTGTGTCTTCTATATAAGGAGATGCTTTCTTCATTGTCAAACCCTAATGACTGATGTTGGAGTACTTGGTTACACTACAATTCCACTTACAACCACATTCCGTTCTTTGTTGAGCTCTTGTGCATACAAAAATCTGAGAGCAAATATATCAAGCAAGATCAATGGAGATAGGAAGAATGAAGATTAAAAACCCTATTGGACATGTGATGGTATAATCTTTGTGATTTTGAGTTATTTTTGCATTGTCTTAGGTAATCTTCATATGTTATGGTGGATCTTTGTTCATTGTTAGGCTAGGGTTTTGTGGTTGGATTCATTTTAGCCTTTCAATATTGTTGTTATTTGTTATCCATTTTCACCATAAACATTTTGGCATGCCCGGTGGGACTCTTGTCCCTTTGCATTTAACATTTTTGTTGCAGATTTTGCATTTTTGAAGTTGCAGATCGGCCAATTTTCGACGACATTTTAGGTTTTTTCTGCGTCTGCGAGTGTTCGGATCGCGTTTTCGTGTTTTAGAAGCGTTTGCAATATCGTGAATCACGCCTGTGTTTTTGCCAGATTTTATTTTTGCAGGTTTCTGGAACTGCGTCTGTGAATTAAAACCGCGTCTGTGCTTGATTTTATCGCGTCTGTGTTCAGGAAAAGCGTCTGCGTTATCTGAGCGCGTCTGTGCATCACAGAACAACGTCTGTGTAATATAGACGCGTCTGTGTCTGGTATAGCAGCGTCTGTGTTTTCCGTTTTGCAATTTTTAATTTTTCTTTGATTCAGGTTTTCGGATTTCATACTTAGAGTTTCAGATCTGGTTTATTTTCGGCTAACCCTTGCAGATCTAGCTAACCTGGTTTGTGCAGCTTGCTTTGGAGGCAAAAACATTTTTGTTGAAGGCCCCTTTTCACAAAGTCTTTTTGGGTTTTCTAAAATTTACCTAACTTGTGTGCTTGCAGGAAGGGGTTATCATTTGAAACAACCCAAACTACTAACAATTTTGTTGCAGGGCCTTAGCTAGGGTTTTGTAATTTTGTTGTGTGCCTTGTTTTCATAGCTTAGCAAACACTTCCATTGGTGCACTAAAATTGAATCATTGTCTTTTGTGTCTTGAGCAATAGGCTCTTTTTGTTTAATCTTTAGAGGGCCTGTCTTCCCGTGTGGTCATTAGGACTACTAGTGAGAAGAGAACGACCCAAGTGGTAGCGAGGAAAACCCACCTCTTCCGAACCACTATAATCAAATGTATTCATGGTGAAAACTATGAATAACGTGTGCTGATTAGTTCATACCGACACGATGTCTCCCCATAAACCCGTTTGATCAAATTTATTTGATCATTTGTAGGGCGTAACCCCTACTGGCTGGGAGCCTTCTGTATTTACAGAGCTGAAAGTGCCGCATGTATGGCCACACGAGCGGATGCCCTTACTAGCACCTTTTTGTTTTAGAAGCCCAAATCCTTCTAGTTGTTGAGGCAGGAGGTCGGACCTCTGGTAGCGGCCCACACACATACGGTTCTTAGTAGAGATACAAAGTTCGCCATGGGGAGTTTTCATGGGGACTGATGCTTGGCTGACCCGAGAAGTGAGTGCCGAGGGTGGAGCCAGTGAGGTCAAGCATCTAAGTATCCGCTCTGAATAGCGTAGCCTCGGGGGTAAAACCCTATGTGGGATCAACAACTATTGTCTTGGCCAGCCCTAAGATTTGTGCTTGTCTTATGCTAAACACTCAAACATTCAAGACAAAACAACAAAACATTGTGTCTTTTGTGTCTTCAAGTGTATGCAAAACTTTTTACATCAAACAACACACTTTTGGAGTCTAAATAGTTTGCAAACATTGAGTCATCAACATTGTGTCCTCTTGTCACGAAAAACAGTCAAACAGTCAGATTTGGTCACAACAAAACAACTTCACAGATAGGAAAAATTGCACTAAGTTTATAGAAATGCGTCTGTGTCGGTTTTAACCACGTCTGCGTCATATAAGCGTGCATGTGAAGGGCAGAATAGCGTCTGTGTCAAACAGAGTAGCGTCTGTGTCTGGGAATTGCGTCTGTGAAGTATACAGAGGCGTTTGTGTCAGGAATTGAAAACTTTAACAGTCCAGCAAACAAAGAAAATCAGTTTCGGCATACTTGAGCTTCCTAGGTTGTCTCTTCAGGTTTCATCTAGCATTCAACCTGTTCAAAGGTCTCATACAGTCCATCATTGCTTCACATCTCATTTTACATTCACAATTGTCTAAACTTGAGTCAAAAGGTCACTTGCTTGTCCTCACTATACTCTTTCAACACACTACATACTACTACACTTTGCTAAGTGGTCCCTCATCAAGGTTTCTTACCTTTGGGTCTCATTTGGTCTTACTTAGAGTCAAGGTTAGCTTACCTCATCAAGAGAAACGATCCTCTCTTTGGAAGTCACACCTACTCTACTACTTACTTACTTGGTCTTACACTTTGGACATTGCAAGTACACCTCAAGATTCATTTACACTCCATACAACTCTTGGTCTTCCATACTCTTGTCATTTTTCATCTAGTCTCTCACATGTTGGTCAAACACCTAGTTCATGGTTGAAACCCACCTTCAAAAAACTAGGAGAATAGCTAAAGAAGCTCAAGAATCCGCAAACATGAGTTCTTATGAGTATGACAATGATTTATTCTACAATCCTGAGCACACTACATTACCAGACATGATTGTTTATAGAAACAATCCAAATGTGGAAAGCGCAAATACTATAAACAACAATGCTACACACAATGACAATACAGACAACTCTTCAATATTATCAGCAAACATAGAAGAATCCATAATGAATCCTCATTTCAATAGATTGGTTGAAGAGATAATGAGGAGAGATCGACAATACTTTTTACATATGATGGCACAAAGTGGAGCTAAAATACCGCATGATTTTGACTTATCTCAACTTATGGAAAGTCGACCCTCCCAACAAACTCAACCCAACATGGATCAAAGGAGACCAAATAGTGGAGGAAATAGAGGACCGAATGTGATGCCTGAGTCACCATCAGTTTTGCTTCAAAAACCAGCAATCCCACATACACAAGCTCAAACATACAATACTTACACTCAAAGACCATCATGGAGGCCTTATGCTCAAACACATGCTCAAGGTATGGATCAATCAAAACAAGTGGATACTCAAGGACATCCTCAAAATTTTGACACAAGGAGACCTCATGTCAAAATTGGGGGCAACACAATGGAAAATGAAAGACCTATTGAATATGGTATATATGCACAAAACAGATATGGGGTTCCCCAACAAGAAGTTATGCCAAGTGCTCCATATATGTCGCAATAATATAGACCTCCATATGGACATGTCTACGATCAGTATCATCCATACATGCAACAAGTTCCTCCTCAAATGGGTGTTTCAAACATGGGGTATGCTACAAGAAATCAATCTCCTCCTAAAAATAATTTGGAGCAACAAATTAGAGATCTACAAAAGAAAGTGGAGGACATGAGTACATCAAAACCAACATACACTATGAGAGATATATGTCCTTATCCCTTCAATAAGAGCATTCCAATGCCTCCATTTTCTGCACACTTTGTGACGCCAAAATTTGATAAGTATAGAGGGAAAGGAGACCCCAAGGCACACATAAGGCAATTCTTCACAGCTCGCATTGAGGTAGCGGCAGAAGAAACATACTTGATGAGGTTGTTCCCCCAGAGCTTAGGCGATCAGGCTATGGAATGGTTTTCTCAATTACCTCCCGGTATTAAATCATGGGGCGACTTAGCAGAAGCATTCATTCAGCATTTCTCTTACAATATAGAAACAGATGTCTCAGTTACTACCTTGTGCAATACGAAACAAAAGGAAGGAGAATCTTTCGCAACATTTTTACAAAGATGGAGAAATCTAGCTAGCAGATGCTCTTGCGAAATCCCGCAAAAACAAAAGGTAGAAATGTTCACACAAAACGTTAACAAGGCTATTGGCTATGATCTCAAAAAAGCTTGTTTGTCTACATTCAAGGATGTTATTGAAAAGGGCCTAGCAACAGAAAAGGTCTTAATTGAACAAGGAGTTATTAAGCTATTCAAAGAAAACAAAGAGGACTTCAAAGGAAAGGACAAGCCAAAATTTTGGAACAAGAACAAGAATACAGTTAATGATGGTGTTGTTGATGCCAATACAGTAAGACCCAAGTTCGTCTTTTCTGGATCAAGTTCTACCAACAATCAAGTGAACAATCAAACAACTTCTAAACCACGAAGGAAGTACACTCCATTGGGAGAACCACTTGAATCAGTATTCAAAAAGCTTGTGGCAAACAAAGTGATCACAGTTCCAGATTTTCCTCCATATGAACCAAAGGTTAAACCAAATTGGTGGAATGATGATGAGTTTTGTGAGTTTCATAAGAGCAAGGGTCATAAGACAAGTAATTGCCATCGATTGAAAAACATAGTGCAAGATCTCATTGATAGAGGTGATATTGAGATTGAGGGACATTCATCTAATCAAGAACATGAGGTGTTTAAGGAACCATTCCCAAAACATGACAAAGGAAAAGGCAAAGTCACAGATGATCAAGCTAATTACACTAGAGCACCTTACAATTATGATTCTACTATCAATCACATCTCGATGGACAATCATATCTCTACTATTACCATTAAGAATAAAAATCCTGAGAATCCTCCTCAGCGACCTAAGATTGTCCTAAGAGGTGTGGGATCTTCTTCTGAGCATACCTCTGAATGTCATGTTACAACTCGTCGAGGTAAAATCATGTTGCCAGGTGCCTCCACTAAGAATACCAATCCTTCATCGACCAAGCCTGAGTACGACCTTGTAGAACAGTTAGGGAAGACACCCGCGCTCATCTCTATTCTTGAGCTCTTACGCATATCCCCCGCTCATAATGCTATCCTTGACAAAATCTTGAGAGACACTGCCGTTCCTACTGATCTGAACGTGGACCAGTTTCAAGCCATGGTGGGATACCTATCCATTCCACACTCCCTCACATTCATAGAAGCCGATGACGCCTCCATAAGTCAGCCTCATAATGCACCTTTACACGTTGAAGCCTTCATACATAAACATCGAATAAAGCGAGTCCTGATAGATGGAGGAGCAGGTCTAAACATTTGTACCTTGAGTACCATTAGACAATTGGGATATTCTGACAAGGCTGTGAATTCTATAAACCAAATCACCATCAAGGCCTATGATGATGAAGAGCGCTCGTCCAAGGGCACAGTCACCTTACTGCTAAGAATTGGGCCAGTCACAAAGGATGTGGTTTGTCAAGTCCTAGATCTAGATCTCACGTATAACATATTGCTAGGACGTCCATGGATTCATGAAATGAGGGCAGTCCCATCAACATATCATCAATGCATTAAGTTTCCTCATAATGGAGTCGAGGTAACGGTCAATGGTGATCCAAATCCATTCATATATTGCAATAACTTGAGATCACATACTGAGACTATCATTCCCAGCAATCGCGAGGCTACTCCTTCTTCAACATACATTGATCCTGAGTCATTAAAGCCCTTGACATCCAAACAAGGTGAACTTAGAGGAAAGTTTCAAGACAAAGGCATGGGAGAATACACTTTGAATCAGACAATGTTTTTACGACAAGTCATGAGCTCTCCAAAAGAATATGGGAGGCCACATCCTAACAAGCAAATCTCCATCATGATACTCAAATGGGATCCTACTACCTTTCAAAGATGGGGCGAACTAGAAGAGGAAAATTTATATAAAATGCTCTATAAAGACATTGAAGAGGACACACATGATCAGATTATTATACCCTGTGAGAACTATGGCAAAGGCTTCAAAATTCTACAAAAATTTGGGTATGATGGAAAAAGCCCTCTCGGGTTACGCAAAGAAGGTGTCATGGAGCCCTTACAACCTGAGTTAACTACAAGAAGGGAACGCTCAAAGGGACTTGGTTTTCTAAATTCCAAGATTCACAATAAAAGAACAGAAAGGACCTCACAAATCAAAGTCGCTGAAGTTCAACAAGAGGATTACTATTCCACAGATTCCAACAAATGGGAATGGGGTTCAGACAAATCCTCCAGTGATTATGAGCTCATCGAGACATTCAGAGAGCCAGATGAACCTACAGAGGAGGAAGAATTTTACAAAAAATTCAGAGTTGGTCAAGAACCAACCCATAAGGATCCCGCACAGTCTTCGTTTCAAGGTCCTAGGTTGAAATCACATAGGATGAGGACACCTGTCCCGGAAGGTGCTACTAGTGATGACAATTTGGATTCGCTCACGATCGAAACTGATGAGGAGAGTGCCATCGATGACCTCGACAATTGCCTTGACATACGTGAATATAACCACATCTTCACTCTTCGTCCAGCAAACTCTGAAAACATTAAAGACCTTCCCCTTGTTCACCCCCAACTCATTGACTGGGATCATGAAGGACCAGCACAATTTGATACATTTCAAAATGACGAAGTGATTATCGACTATCTTGGCATTCGAGATGATCTTCCCCCTGGAGACCACAAAGAAGGATACACCATAGAACTCAACAACATGGCATACTTTGGTGAGGATGTTGGGCCTTCTAGTCGCAAAAATGTGAAAATAAAAACAAAACAAGGGTCTTATGGCGAAAACCACACTATGGCGCTATCTGACTCCAAAAAAGTAAAAAGAAAGGACGTATCTGAGGGCGAAAACCTCTCTGAGGCACCCGAAGATGGAAGGCTCGACATTCTCCTAGCATCATATGAGGAAAAATCATCCATGTTGGTAGAAGAGACTATAAAGACAAACATTGGTACAGAAGAGGTTCCACACAACATATTTTTGACTCAATCATTGACAGAGTCGGAAAGGGCGAAATTCATAAGCTTCTTTAAGGAACGACAAATCAACTTCGCATGGTCTTACGCTGATATGCCTGGACTAGATCCGAATGTGGTAATGCATCATTTGATAGTCAAACCGGGGGCAAAGCCAGTAAAACAGAAATTGAGGAAAATGCACCCACAAGTGGCATTACTAGTCAAGGCAGAGCTGGAGAAATTATTGGATGTCGGATTCATACGCCCAATTGATTATCCCGAATGGATTTCCAATTTAGTACCTGTCAGCAAACCGGATCGCAGTATCCGAATATGTACAGATTTCAGAGACATCAACAAAGCTTGTCCAAAGGACGATTTCCTATTACCAAACATTGACTTGATCGTTGATCTCATAGCAGGCCATGAGATGTTATCTTTAATGGATGGATTTTCTGGATATAATCAAATCAGGATTACACCTGAAGATCAACATAAAACATCATTCACTTGTCCATGGGGAACCTTCTGTTGGAATGTTATGCCCTTTGGGCTGAAAAATGCAGGCGCTACTTATCAAAGAGCGATGACCACTATCTTTCATGATCTCATGCACATAACCGTGGAAGATTATGTTGACGATCTTTTGGGGAAATCAATAGACAGAGACACACACTTGGACATACTTTCAGTTGTCTTTGATCGGCTGGAAAAATACAAGGTAAGATTAAACCCAAAGAAATGTGTCTTTGGAGTAACCTCCGGGAAGCTCCTAGGATTCATTGTGTCTAAAAGAGGAATTGAGGCCGATCTAGCAAAGGTCAAGGCTATCTTGGACATGCCGCCACCCAAGAATATCAGTCAACTTCGATCTTTACAAGGAGACTCCAGTCCATACGAAGATTCATAGCACAACTTGCAGATAAGTGTAATCCTTTCCAGCGCCTGCTACACAAAAACATCAAGTTCAAATGGGATGAGAACTGTCAACAGGCTTTTCAGGCGCTCAAAGACTATCTTTTGAACCCACCAGTTTTGATGCCACCAATTCCAGATCAACCATTGCTACTTTACATATCAGCTACTCCAACGGCACTGGGGGCACTCCTAGCACAACAGGTTGATGACGGCAAGGAAAAGGCAATATACTATATCAGTCGCACATTGGTAGGATATGAGCTAAACTATACACCAATCGAGCGTGCATGTCTCGCTGTGGTCTTTGCTTCACAAAAATTACGACATTATATGCTCACTCACAAGACTAAGTTGATTGCCATAATTGATCCACTAAAATATCTTCTCAACAAAGCTACACTTACTGGACGACTGGCCAAGTGGGTAATGATTTTGAGTGAATTCAACATCGAATATGTAGATAGAAAAGAAATCAAAGGACAAGCAATTGCAGATCAATTGGCAGATGCTCCCATGATAGATGATGTTCCTCTACAGTCAGAATTTCCAGATGAGTCCATTCTAACAATATCACATGCAAAGCCATGGCAACTATACTTTGATGGCTCATACACACAGCATGGGGCAGGAGCGGGTATACTCTTTATAACTCCTCAAGGCGATTCTATACCAAAGTCATACCGCTTATCATTTCCTTGCACCAACAATATAGCAGAATATGAGGCATTAACAACTGGGTTAAGAATTACAGTTTAGTGGAAGATCCAAGAGCTTCGTGTTTTTGGGGATTCTCAACTGGTCATCCGGCAAGCAACTGATGATTACCAAACAAAAGATGAAAAACTAATGCCTTACAAACAATTGGTCGATAATTTAAAACAACACTTCATAAAGATAGATTTTGAGCAGATACCAAGAGAACAGAATCGTGCTGCAGATGCCATGGCTACAATTGCTTCGCTAATTGATCTACCGCAAAATGAGACCTGCTATGAGTTCCTGGTGGACAACTTGTTGATTCCTTCATATGAGATCACTCCTATAGAAATGATATGTGTTGTTGGTCCGGAATCCCAGTTATATGGTTCCATATTCACATACCTTCGTGACAATATCTTACCTCCCGATCTATCGAACAATCAATGCCATACTTTCATTCGTCAATCCTCTCGATACGTCATTTTAGCTGATATCCTATATCGATGAGGTCTAGATGGCACCCTTCTTAGATGTTTAGAGAGTGATGAAGCTCAGATTGCATTACGAGAAGTGCATGAAGGGATATGTGGTCCGCATACTAGTGGTCCTACCTTGGCCAAGAAACTCATCAGGACTGGATACTACTGGCCTACTATGGAAAAAGATGCATATCAGTTTGTCAAGAAGTGTAAGCAGTGTCAAATTCATGGAGACCTCATACATGCACCAGCACAAGAACTACAACCACTTGCATCTCCTTGGCCCTTTTGTCAGTGGGGACTCGATCTCATAGGCAAGATTCACCCTCCTTCTTCCAATGGTCATAAATTCATTATCACAGCCATAGAGTATTTCACAAAATGGATTGAAGCCGTGCCTCTCACACAAGTTACTGGGAAACAAATTGCTACTTTCATCTTGAACTACATCATTTGTCGATATGGGATTCCTACTTCCATTATTACTGATAACGGGCGTCCCTTCAAAAATCAGGATGTTCGTGAACTCTGTGACCGTTTCCATACCTCCCATCATTTCTCCACACCATACTACCCCCAAGGTAATGGCCAAGCTGAGGCGTCTAACAAAACAATTCTTAAAATTCTCAAAAAGACAGTCGACGACGCTGGCCGTAACTGGCATATCCAACTCAATCCTGCACTTTGGGCCTACCGCACAAGTGTCCGCACACCTACAGGAGCTACACCCTATTCACTTGTCTACGGCGCTGAAGCCATCTTGCCTATTGAGGTCAAGTTACCTTCTTTACGGGTCTCTTTGAGAAACATAATCAACAATGAAGATTACAGGGTCTCTCGCTTACAAGAACTAGAACTGCTGGAGGAACGAAGACACACGGCTTTTAATCATCTCAAGGCTTATCAACAACGAATGAGTTGTAGTTACAATCACAAAGTCAAGCCTCGCACATTTGAGATAGGTGACTTAGTCCTCAAAGAGAACCCCAAGAATCAGCAAGACAGAGATAAGAAGGGCAAGTTCGAACCAAATTGGCTTGGTCCTTACATCATCACAGCAGTATATGGATCTGGGGCATATCAGCTCTCAACTACAGATGGTGAACCCTTGGAGGATCCTATCAATAGCATGCACCTTCGTAGGTTCTACACATAGCTTTTTAGAGTATCTTAATTCAAAAATACAAAAAAAATCAAAAAAATTCAAAAATACAAAAAAATAATAAAACAAAAAAATCGTTACTTGGTGAAAACCTGGCAAACAGGCGCCTTGTGACAACAAAAAAATTGAAAAATTGAAAAAAAGTAAAGAGAAATAATTTCGTCCAACGGTGAAAACCACTTCGGTGGCGCCCTGGGCAAGTACCATGGTGAAAACTGGGTCACCAGCGCCATGCATAGAGACTTTGCTCCTCTCTCCTTCAGGATTCTCTTTCATCTTTCACTTTGCACACACTCACAACCTATTCACTCACAATAAACTTACCCATTCCCATCATGGCTTGTTATTGATCTACCTAAGATTGGTTAGCCATCCATAACCCTCCCTTTTCACTCCCTTTCCATCCATAATAAATCAGATCTTATTTGTGACTACGGCAAATCCTACGTCTAGTAATGGGTGTGGAACTGAGAACATCACATGTTTCGAGGAGTACAGTTTCTTCCAGCTTCCTTCAAGTCTATCCGCGCACAATCCGCAATAAAGCAACATCTGCATCGCCAGTCCACAATAAAGTTCCATCTTCTCCACAATAAAGTATCAGTTTCATGGATTCAGTCAGTTTCAAATGAGACACAGCAGCAACAATGGGTTTCAACAAATCAAATCTTTCAACAGACTCAGACAACATATGGTTCAGTGCTATCTATCCTTTTTGTGAAAGTGAACATTGTGACCACAATCGAATAAGACTTAAACAAGTGACAAGAGACACTAAACTTGAGGACTACAGTGGATGTTGGTGTCGAGTCTTGGTTTTCTTTTGATTTTATCTTTTTGGTGACATATCTTTTAGCTTTTCCAGGATGTCTTTGACTAGAGATTCTATCTCTAGGATGTCTTTGACTAGAAAGGCGAGGATGGGGTATCGTCACCTATTTGCATTTGCTGTCTGTCGATTGTCTTTTAGTAATGCTATGACTTGTCCAAGGATATGAGGACACTGTGAGTCTAGTATGAACTAGGGCATTCCTTGTTTGTGACTGTCTTATCTCCATGCAAACAGGTACAATGACTTTCTAGGCTGAATAAATGCCTCGATTGTCATAACCTATTCTGCCATAATAAAGCTCAATGATGATAACGCACAAGAAGCTCTTTCACGTTCATATCTTCTATCTTCCATCCCCCTTTCTTGATTGACTTCCATTGTCCTTCTCGAGTCCGCGTAGCCCGCTATCACATGACTGAGTATAATGACACACCAAAAACATTTGCATTTCATATAGCTGCACCTACATCACCACATATAAGCATTTCATACATACATATAGATATCACAATTGCATCACATCCTGCATACAACACATGTTAGCACATCTCACATTTTCATTATGTAAATAATCATTTGCATTATCATATTCATTTGCATTACATACATTCACATTTGCATCATGCATCACATATACAACATAAAAGAACAAAAATATATTGCATTGCATCATATAAGCATCCATATCATAAAACATGTATCACATAAGAACATTTCATCACATAAGGTACACATGCATATAGCTGCCGCAAAAATGGATCATCTCTCATATATAATCAAAATGTGTCATGATACAATGATGTCAAAATTCATATGGCTACAAAATCACCCCCAGGTGTCTACAATACAAAGATGGTACATGTACTGATACAAAGGGGAGCCCTCTATGGCTATGATGAACTCCCTCCCTCGGAGCCGCCTGGCCTTGATGGACGCTGAGCTGTAGATGGACCTGCTCTGGGATCACCCTTCCTGTCTGGTGGTGGTGGAGGACCCATGACCCCACCGCTCGATGCCTGCCTCCTCCGACTCCCTCCCGTAGCCGTCGTTGTACGCGATGGTCTATGGAAGCTCCTCGCCCACTGATCTGCTGGCACCGCACCATAGTACAGGTCCCTCCAATAACCTATCTCCTCTCCGGCTCGTAGCACATATGCATAGCCTGCCCCTGCATCCTCTGCCGCCTGCCTCCCTGCCCTCAGAGCTGTCTCGGCCTCAGTATATCGCTGGATGGCCTGATCCCTCTCTCACTCTGTATCTCGGAGCCTGATTCTGAGGCGATCCCTCTCCCGCTCCAACTCCTGGATCTCGTCTACCTGGCCCTGGCAGATCTCTCTCAGCTCTAGCAGCTCATCCTCCTTAGGATCTCCACCCTCAGCCTCTGCCTGTGGCTCCTCCTCTACAGGTGCCTGCTCCTGTACCTCCCCCTGTACCTGTCTCGGTGCCTGAATAGGTACCTATGTCTGACCATGCCTGGGAACCTGCACCTATCTCTGTACCTATACCTGTCCCTGCACCTGTCCCTGTCTAGTTCCCTGTGCTCTAGGACCCTGTGCTGTTGGTACCTGTAGGGGCAATCCACCTCGACCCCTCACCACCTGGGCTGCTCCCTCCTGTCCTCCCTCCCTCCGAGGTGCTACCCGCCTCTCCCCCACTACTCCCCTCCGCCTCTGTTGGCCCCTACCTCCATCCCCTCCACCATCATCATCATCATCCCCTCCAACCTCTCCCTCCAGCAGCTCTCCCGGATCTGTCAACCGTGGAAACGGATGCTCTGCCCAATATGCAGAGTACTCTGCATCCATCCCTGCATCCTCCACCTCCGGCCACATATCCCAAGGTAGTGGCATCATCTCTGTCATCTGTGTCACGGCCTGATCATACGATAACAGCGGTCCGAACTATGCCTGATCCCTGACTGTGCGGGCATACATGCCTGAGCCTCGCGGCATCCGCTGGATCCGGCCGAACTGTCTGCCAACCCTGTCAACTAGCTGTCTCTCCAAAATGTAGGGCATCTGCCCAATCAGGTATCTGCTCCTAAATGTATATGGCAGCTCCAAGGCGTCATCCTCCCACTCTTCGCACCCTAGGTACGGCCTCCAGATGACTGTGTCAATATCATCTATAACACGCCTCCAGTGCTCCAGCCGACCAATCCGAGGCTGTGACGTAATCATATCATACAAATGTACAAAGCTCTGTCCATGTCCTCTGCCCCTGAAATGAATAGGCCGTGTGATAGGAAGGTGCTCATATGCCCACACCTGTAACAGAGTCACTTCGTAGCCCAGTCCTACTGATCCGTGATAGACGAACTGATGCAGCTCATAATACAAATGCGCCAAGACACATGGCCCCCACGCATATCTGGTGTGCTCCGTCACCAGTATCTCCAGTGCTCCTCCCCAGCCCACTGCCAACCCCCGTGTAGCCCTGTCAGGACACAAAAAACCACTGATGGCTCCTCCAATCACAGCTGGTAACGCTAACCCTGTCGCGGTCATGGTATCCCATGCCACGTGACCTGCTCTCATCTCCAACCCGGGATCCTGGAATACCCGTCTTAGCGCCTCCCTGTCTCCATCTCGATCATATGGAATCAACTCTCCATTGATTGGTATATGCAGTATCCTATATACATCCTCGAGGGTCACTGTCATCTCCCCCATCGGTAAGTGAAACGTGCAAGTCTCGGAGTGCCATCTCTCCGCCAGCGCAGTCAGCAAACCCATGTTTGCTCGAAACTCAGGCACATATAATACGTGTCTCAATCCCATCTCCTCAATAGCAATCCTGTCCTGAATCGACAACTCTGGTCGCAATCTTTGTGTAGACGGGAATCTCTCCCATGACTCCAGCATAGGCAGATACTCCTGCAGTCAACCAATCAATCATGTCAGTTATCGTGGCATTCACTGTTTATCACAAAATGCTACTTGCTATCTAAATGCATCTGGCTATCTATCCTAGTGACACTCACTGTTCATCACAAAGTGTTGCTATCTACCCTAGTAGTGCTCCCTGTTCATCACAAAGTACTACGTGTGTGACACTCACTGTTCATCACAAAGTGTTACTCACATTCGCACTCCCTGTTTATCACAAAGTGCTGCCTATCTTGGTGCTCCTTGTTCATCACAAAGTGCCTTGATCTATCTTAGTCTTCCCTAGAGGACCTGCTTGAGTGTATCCTCTCAGCAGCTTATCCAATCGATAGCGTATGTTCATCACAGAACTGTCGATTTGACCTCGAAGACCAAAACCATGCATTTTTGACACACAAACGTGCTTTAAACTCATAAACGTGCTTATAGACTGCACAAACACGCTTCTGCAACATAGACGCGCTTTCTGAACACAAACGTGCCTATATCATTCACAAACACGGCCAGGGAACATAGACGTCCCTACATGACATAAACGCTTCTAAAATTCACAAACGCGTCCGCATTTATCACAAACGCGGTCCCAGGCACAGACGCACCTGGACCCGACACAAACGCGCCTGTTGGACACAGACACGCCTGGCATAGACACAGACGCGGTTGCGCGTTTTTGCATTTTTTTACTACCCTATTCCTAGCACATTTATTGCTACCTATTGAGCATTAATGACAAAAATTGAAATGCGTGAAAGTACGAGGAGGTTTTCTGGTACTTACCGGCTCTCCTGCATCTGCTGGTCGCTGAAATCGGCGAACACGGTCGAATCTATGAATGAAGGCCATCGCTGCTGACTGCTGCTGCTCTTTTCTTGCTCTGCACTATGATCTTGTAAGGGTGTGGATGACAATGAGGATGTCTTTTGCCCGTGGTGTATCTTATAGCCTACCCTAGCCCTCGCCCTCATTTCCCAAGTCAGTCTTCTTCATCCCGTGACTTTGTCACTTTATCCGGTCAACCCATTCTAGCCTTTCTTTCTTATCGAGAGATTGTCTGCAATCTTTTCAGACATTTTCATCCAATCTCTCGAGGGGGCATATTATTCCCATTCTGGGGCAACTCTGTATCAGTTCATCTTATCTTCTTTGAAACAACGCGATAAGCCGCATTGTCTCAAAGAGGGGCAAAATGTAGACACCTAAAATTGTCATGTCTAATTAAATAAATATTTTATTTATTTAATTATCTAAGCCTAATTCTTCTATTAATTAAATAAATTTTTATTTATTTAATTAATTCATTTATCCTCTTCTAGCCTTATTTCTCATTTAAATAAATACATTTATTTATTTAAATTATCCCTTTCCTAAATTAAATAAATATTTTATTTTTTTAATTGTCCTACTTCTTCTATTAATTAAATAAATCTTTATTTATTTAATTAAATTCATTATCTTTTTCTACACATGACACATGTCATTCAATTCTTAATTCATACACTACCTACCTCTTTCATTATTTTGGTATTTCTTTTACCTACCCTCTAATCCTAGCCGACCTCTCTTTTTACACCTCTCAATCTTAACCCTCCATTTCCTATTGTGTCTTCTATTTAAGGAGATGCTTTCTTCATTGTCAAACCCTAATGACTGATGTTGGAGTACTTGGTTACACTACAATTCCACTTACAACCACATTCCGTTCTTTGTTGAGCTCTTGTGCATACAAAAATCTGAGAGCAAATATATCAAGCAAGATCAATGGAGATAGGAAGAATGGAGATTAAAAACCCTATTGGACATGTGATGGTATAATCTTTGTGATTTTGAGTTATTTTTGCATTGTCTTAGGTAATCTTCATATGTTATGGTGGATCTTTGTTCATTGTTAGGCTAGGGTTTTGTGGTTGGATTCATTTTAGCCTTTCAATATTGTTGTTATTTGCTATCCATTTTCACCATATACACTATCTAGAGGTTGAAGGAAGGTTATGAAGGTGTTTGACACTCATATTCAAAGCTTAAACTGGTATTGAATCTGACATTGAAGATGCTATTTTGAAGTAGTACATTGTTATTGGATTTAGCCATCCAATTGTAGTCAGTGTGACTCCTATTTTGTGATTGAGAAGTGAGCTCTAGGTGGTTGGCCTTTCTGCATGTGCAGACCCCATTATTCTATACACTTACTATCTGCAGTAGTATCATCTGATTGTGGGTAAGGTTTCCCACCATGGTTTTTCCCCTTACAGGGTTTCCACATCAAAATCTCTGTGTCATGTGTTGTGGATGTTGTTTTCCTTTCTGTTTCATGCATTAAGTTATACCGGTACTGCTATAACTGTTAATCTATTTTATTGACATTCAAGTTTGTTTCATTGGTACTAAGTTTTAAGTTGGAATGATTTGTTTTAGGTTATAATTTATTAACAACTGATTCACCCCCCGCTCTCAGTTGTCCTTCCGGTTCCTAATAGTTCTAGGTTTGACAACCTCCATCCATATCTCATCTCTCTTTATAAAAAAAACATATCAATTTGTCATACTTATCAATAATAATCTAAGCCTATGTTAGAAATTGCCTCCTTAATCTATTTTCCAACATAAATATCATAGGCAAAGTCTTTATGGCTTATGCCAGGAATATACTTTAAGAAATATAGTATCAAACATACAATTAAATTCCCAAATTTGAATGTTCCCTTTTTATCACCCTTGATTTTGTCCAAGTTATTTATCAGCTCATCTTTTAACCATTCACAAAGATCAATTTTTGCATTGTTCTTTACCATTTCATAAGCATTATGAATGCATAGACTGGAAACATAATTCAGCCTATTTATATGTGCAACATTGTAACCAATAACCATGCTGGCATATTTAACATTGTCATCATTTATGTCACTTACCCTGAGTGATCTGTTATTAGATGTAGCACCGGTTAGATCCATAACACCTTTGTTTGGAATTTTCTTCTTCTTCTTAGGCCTTGTGCCAGTAGAGGGTAAAAGTTTAAGAGCTTTATAGCTTCCTTGGTAATTTTGAAGATAGAGTCAAGCCATCAGAATTCACTGTGAACTCTACTTAGAACATATCAGACATTTTCATTTTCGAATTCAGGCATATGAAGGATGTCTACCAACCCTAAATCTTCCACAATATTATGTTCAGGTTTGACTTCACCTTGGTTGTTTGTGATGACATTCATAAACATGTTCCTTATATCCTCAGACCCTAAATTTTCAATATTACAATGAATGTATGCCCTAGGGTCTTCTGCGAATGTGACTCCCTTGGAAAATTTTGAAAATGCTCCAATAGAGTCGTCCAACTTAGCTATCTTAGGAATTATCTTTAAAACTGGTCTAGGACGTTTGATATTCTCCACAATAGTAGGGTTTTCTACGAATTCAGGAATGGAAGATGAAGAAGTCATGATGCAAATTAAATACCTTTTTCTATTGAATGCAAGTGAAAACCTTGGATGCCCTAGAAAATCTTTGCTGATTCACTTCTTGAATGTCGATGCTCTACTTCTATGCTCTTAGAATAATTGAATGCTTTGGTGAGTCGAAATGAGAAATTTCAATGCTTTATAGCCAAAAAGTTAACTTAACAACCGCATTAAATGCTTTGCCGGTTAGTGAATTTCATAGTAACTCAACATATGTGCCGGTAAAGAAGGATTATAACTTCTTATCATCATCTGAGGGAAAAAATGCATGATCTTCAATTAGTTGCCTTACCCCTAAGGATTATTCCTTAGTTAGATGAAGAATTTCCTGTCGGTGCAGGATTGCTTTGTTTTGCCGGTGCAGAGCTAGATTCATCATTTCTTTGATCTGTCTTCTTGACCCATTATTTAGAAAATTCTTGCTTGATTTCATTCACCTTTTCTTTGCCTTTGACATTAGATCCTCTGTTGTTTTCTGGTACATTCTTTCTTCTGCAAAATCTTGCAATATGCCCAATCTTGTTGCATGCATAACAAGTTACATTGTTTATTTGAATAGCTTTTCCATAACCTTGCTCGGTTTGAGTTCTGCATTGATTAGATAGATGTCCAAATCTACCACAAGCATAGCATTTTACATTCATTCTGAAATCATTTGATTGATGACCATATTTATTGTATTTGGAACATTGACCGGTAAATGAGTTTGTATTCTGATTATTCCTATATCTACATTGATTTGCTCTATGACCAAATTTGTTGCAATTAAAACATTTGCCATTAAATTTATAAGCATTGGGTTGCCTTACCAGTTTGCTATGATCATGATTGTTTGCAGTTCCAAAAATTTCTCCATGTTCAAATCCAAGTCCAACTATTTCTTCATCAGGTTTTTGACTTTTTAGCATATCATCAAGCTTGTCTGAGCTCTTTTTGAATTTGTCTTTGTATTCATTTTCAGTGACCAACTCATTTTCCAGAATGCTAACTTGTCTCAAAAGTTCCTCTTTGTCATGTTGCATCTGTATCAACTCTGTTTTAAGCATATCATTTTTATAACTACGCCTTGTAGATTCATCTGATCTTTCATTAAGTCATCTGGCCAAATCTTCCTGATTCTTCTTTCTATCTTCAATATCCTTACATAGTCTCATGGTTAAGTATTGCATCTCATTCTTCATGTTACTCTTCTCTTGTCTCAGTTTCTTTGCAATATCTCTGAGAGTTTAGTTTTATTCATCATCTTGTTTTTGCAGTTGCTTATGCAATTCTTTTCTCTTATTCTATGCTATGATCAGGTTATCTTGAAATTCTTTGATGAATTCTTGAGCAGATCTGAGTTCTTCTTCCAGTTTGATATTCTTTATTTTTTTTGCATCAAAATTCTCAAGAGATCCTTGCAACCATTGTCTCAAATTTTCCATTGGTACCGGTTTCAGAATCTTCCTCAAGCTATTAGGATCCTAAAAATAGAGGACCAAGCTCTGATACCAATTGTTAGATAATTGATTAATCCCAAAGTCACTGAGAGGGGGGGTGAATTAGTGTCAGACCGGTTAATGAAAGATTTAAACTTATTTGCAATTTTGTAGCTGAAATTAATATGCTGGTAAGCAAACAATAATGTAGTAAAGAGAAACAAAGGAATCAACATCAATGCACACCATAACACAAATATTTTGGTGAGGAAACCCGGTAAGGGAAAAACCTTGGTGGGATTTGTGACCCACAATATTTATTCGCTGGCCATAAGAATAAATATTACTTAGTACAAAAGGGGTCTGCACATGCAGGAAGGCCAACTGCCTAGAGCTCACTACTCAACAACAAAAATGGAGTCACACTTACTACAACACTTATGTAAACACAAAAATGAACTCTTACAACTTGCATCAAAATGTTGGTTGAGTTCTCTGTTATGCTCTATCTGATACCGGTTCTGCCTCTGCCAAAAACCCTTGCCAGTACACTGTCAAATGATTCTTCTTATATAGAATAGTCTTTGCTATGCTATGCTCCTTATTTGCTCTAAAATAAACACATCAAAATGCATATACAACTATTCGCTATCATATCCTATCTTATCTCATGTTACCGCTTACTGCATTACATACCAAATGACCTACAGGAACTCATAAATATATGAGCCCTTACAATACAACATGTTGGCCATACAATTATAATTTACATTACAATTTATTTTGCATAAACAATATTATTGTCAAGTCGGTCTGGAATGCCGATATAACCTTTTTTTGGTGTAAACTGGATGCCAGTGTGAATAAGCCTTATTGTATCTGCCAATGTTGGTAGGTGAAGTCTATTGCCAGTTGAACTTGTGGAACCTTGTTGTCATCAATGACAACATCCACCTTTCTCATCTGAGTGTATAATGCCAACAATTCCTACACCATTTTTGTCACTATTTACGTGGCCGCGGGATAGAATTTGATAGAGAAATTTTGCAAGGACATTCTTTTCAATAAAGAGATACTTTATCACAACGAACCAACAACAGTGGTAAAATCTATTGGCAAATGCACACTCTAATGAGAAATTGTAGGTGATTGAAGGTTTTGTCACTGATGGCAACCTTGCAATCATATGATACTGGCACCGGCAATGACAAACTCTACACTGACACACAAAACACTGACAGTGAAAGGAAGGATGTCGGCACCCTGGCCGATAGGAATTTTGTTTATAATGTATTTTATAATTAATTGTAAAATCATTGTAAGCTGACATGGCGAGTTGTAATATGACTCATATATGTATGAGATCATTGTAGAACATTTTGTAATAAGGAGATAGGCGAAATTATGCAGATCTAATATGCAAATTATAGGTTAAGGGTTTTTGTATGTAGCAGAGCTTAAACCGGTACTGGATCTAGCATAGTAGATGCTAATCTAAAGTAGTACAATACATTGGATTAATATAATCCATTTTTGTAAGTCAGTGTGACTTCTTTTGTATTTGAGCAGTGATCTCTAGGCACTTGGCCTTCCATTGTAAGAGTAATATTCCCTTATTGTCCAGTAAGCAAATATTGTGGGTCACAAATCCCACCGAGGTTTTTCCCACACTGGTTTTCCTCGTTAAAATACTGTGTTATGGTGTGCTTCTCATGTGGTTGTTGTTATTCTTGTTTATTGCATTATTTCTGGTTTACCGGTACACAATATTGATATGCTTTTCATGTTTTAAATCAAATAAATTTATTAACCGATTAGATACTGATTCACCCCCCTCTCTTAGTATCTTTGGGAATCCTAACAAAATCAACAAAGCATACCTTCCTAAACAAATAATCACCCGTTGAGTTATTTTTAGAAGGTCACAACTTTAGATTTTTTTTGAAACAATCACATGCCAGTTTGGACTAGAGCTCAATACGAACAATTCAAAAAACAACAAAAACAAATGGAAGAAGAAGATAATTCAACGTTCTAAAATTTTGGGTATACGACTATTGATGAAGAAGCAGTCAATAACGCCATTAGAGACCTTGAGAAAGATTTCAAATTCGATAGACTAATAGAAAAATTATTAGCGAAGCAAAAAGAAAAATATCTTTTAATGTTGGCAAAATTAGGAGCTAAATTGCCACAAGACTTTAACATAGAAATCTTGAGACAAGATGCAGAGATGAGTAACACTCAAAACACAGATGATCCAAATAATGAAGATATAAACAAAGAAAGCCATGAAGAAACAAGAAAAGATTATGATGACACAAGAATAGAGTGTAGTGATAGAAGAACTTATGAAGAGACAAGGAGAAACCATATGGATAATCCTTTATTAAATCTCACTCACCAAATGCAAACTCTACAACAACAAATACAAGATATGCAGAATGGAAAGAGATCCAAGAAGTATTCATTGGAAGAAATCTGCCTGTATCCTTTTGACAAAAGTTTAAATATGATACCATTTCCACAACATTACAAAATCCCTAAATATGATAAATACGATGGGAAATCTGATCCTCGAGATTACATTAGGGAATTTTGTACTATGAGTATGGAATTCGCACATGATGAAACTTACCTGGTGCATCTATTCCCTAGGAGTTTAAATGGACAATCGATGGAATGGTTCTCAAGATTACCATCTGGAATAAAATATTTTGAAGAACTCGTGAATAGGTTTATTTCACAATACTCCTACAATGTAAGAAATGAGATAACAATGCTGGATTTATGCAATGTTAAGTAAAAGAATGTTGAATCTTTCTTGATCTTCTTATAGCGATGGAAACAAATGTTTAATAGCTATCCAAGAGATGTACCCGATCAAGAAAAAATGGACATATTCATTGATAATCTTATCAGTGAAATGAGTTATCGTCAAAAAATGCAATGTCCTCCTTCTTTCGCCAAGATGATTGAGAATGCTTTAGAAAAAGAAGATGCAATGGTAAAGAAAGGAGAACTAAATCTTTACAATAATTCCTACAATAATAATCACAATAACCATAACAACAACAACAACAACAACAACAACAATGACAAACCCAAATTTTGGTCAAAGAATAGGAATGTCACCAATGGAGGAAATGACGACAATAATGCTATACAACAACAACCAATCTTTAATCTATCAAGTCAAATCCCAAACAATAAGAATCAAGAAAATAATAAATCCAAGTCTTTCTTCTCTAATCCTCACAGGAAATTCACAAACATTGGAGAAACCTTGGAATCAGCTTTGAAAACTCTTCTTGTGAATAAAGTGATTATTTTACCAGAAGCAAGAAGTTATGAACCACAAGTCAAACCTAATTGGTGGAACAACAATCATTTTTGTAATTACCATCAAAATAAAGGACACCAAACTAATGATTGTCAAAGATTAAAACACCTTGTCCAAGATTTAATCGATAATGGAACTATCACAGTGGATAGTCAGAAGACAAACGAATCACATATAGCCTTTAAAACTCCGCTTCCAAACTATGAAAAAGGTGAACAATCTAAATCAAAAGATGACAAAGTCAAAGCTAAAGTGAACTACACTTATACGTATGATGATGTGGTAAATGCCATCATCGTGAAAGATAACACACCTTCAGAACCAATCAATGTCATTATGAGAAACAAAGCGAATGTTACATTTCTGAGAAAAACAAATGAATCAACATCCACTTCATGGCAATATAACTTAGTGGAACAATTGCAAAGAATACCCGCTCAAATATCAATTTTAGAGCTTCTCAAAGTTTCACCTATGCATAAGGAAATTTTGGAAAAAGCTCTAACGGAAACAACAGTTTGAAAAGACCTAGATGTAAATCAGTTCCAAAACATGGTGGGACACCTTATAGCCCCTCATTGCATTTTCTAAAAATCATGACGCATCCTTGCAACATCCTCACAATGCTCCCTTACATGTTGAAGTCACCATTCATAAAACTCGTGTCAATCATGTGCTCATAGATGGTGGAGATGGCTTAAACATTTGTGGATTAAGTTTAATAAAGGCTTTGGGATATTCAGAAAATGTAGTAGATCCAAAGAAGAAAATAACCATTAAGGCTTATTGTAGACATCTAAAAATGGTCAATGCTTGTGGAGTCATACTTTAACATTGACGCATTGCCTTATTTTAGGGTTTTTGCGTCGCATTAACATTTCTCCTATGATTCACACTTGGTCTTTATCATTTGCGAGCATCGAGTCCTTCTTCTGCATTGTTCAATTGTCTTGCTTTTGAATTTGGTCTTGTCGATAACAATCTTCAGTCATGATTTTGGTCGATCTTATCCTGTCGCATCAATGTGCGTGCTCATTTGGCATATTTTGACATCGTCAATCCTAATCGATGATGGAATTAGGGTTTTGTCCTCTTATCAATCTTGTCATCATGTGATCGATTTGTCGTCGATCATTGTCATTTTCAATCTTATCATCATGCGATCGATTTATCATTGATCGTTGTCATTTTCAATCTTGTCATTTTGCGATTGATTTGTCATCAATCGTGGTCATTTCCAATCTTGTCATTTTGCAATCTATTTTGTCATTGATCGTTGTCATTTTTGTCATTTTGCGATCGATTTGACATCGATCGTTGTCCTTCTCAATCATGTCAATTTGGATCAATTAGTCATTGTTCCTCGTCAATTGGCGCATTTGTCAATCAAGTCAGAATCATGATCAAGTCGATCTTACATCAAGACCTAATTGTCGTTCTTGCATTTCTAATTCATCTTCTAGGGTTTCATGATTTATTCATTTAACCTTGTTTGTCATTTTCCCTCTAGGTTAAATAATTTATTTATTTATCCTAAGTCTTCGTGTCACAATTAAATGTTTATTTAATTGGCTAATTAATTCCTCCTTATTTTGTAAATTAATTAATGAGTGAAAAATTATTAATTAATTTACCTAATTTGCATCAATTTCTTAATTTCCAAGTCATTATTTCCAATTTAACTTTCTAATTTCTCCTAAATTCCTAAATGTCTATTTCTATTTCAAATTCTTGTCATAATCCTTGCATGGAAATTTGTCATAAATTGTCATAAATCCTTGCATAGCAATTTGTCATACACTTGTCATAATTTTTCTATTCTTGATTTGAATTTCCATTCGAATCACTTTCATGCGAATCTGATCTTTTCTCCAATTTGTCTATAAATTGGATGAATTTCTTCAATCAAAAAGGTTGAATCAATCATGCTTCTAGTACCCTTATGCTATCATCTCATCTTGTCATTCTTGTTTTCATCTCATGCTTATGCACTTGAAGGTGAGATCCACAAAACAAAAGCAATTTGAAGGAGAAAGAAGGACAATGGAGCCACATGAAGGAGACATCTGCATTTGGTTTGCTTAGATTTCATATTGAATGTCTTGTTTTCATGTTTTCATTGAATGTTTTTAGGATTGTTATTACTGCATTTTAGTTTTCATGATTGAGCTAGGCTAATGTTTATATTGCTTTGATGATTTCTACATTTCCTATCTACACTTATGATGAAGAAGAACATTCTTCTAAAGGAACTATGGTGCTACCAATCGAAATAGGACATGTGGAAAGGAATATATTATGCCAGGTTTTAGATTTGAATCTCTCTTATAACATTCTTCTGAGAAGACCATGGATTCACAACATGCAAGCAGTTCCTTCTACATATCACCAATGTGTAAAGTTTCCTTATGGAGTTCAATAAGTCACTATAATTGCAAACTCCAGCCAATATTGCAATAATTTGAAGCCAACACAAGATACAAGCATTCCACATAAAAGAGAATCAGTAGAAATGTTATGGGAAACCCTTGAGAAAAAGCTCAAATTAAATGATGAAGGAATGGTAAAATATTCTTTACATAAATTACTACTTTCACCTAAATCATATGGAAAGCCTACAAACGTTCAACCACGGATCTTAGAAAAATCAAAAGAAATGTTTAATGGAGCATTTGTTAGAGCTAGAATACTTTCAGAAGAAACTGAAAACAAGGACATTCTTGGTTGGTTGTACAAAGATGAAAATGAAACTATAGCATGCTACAGAAGTCAATATTCCCATAGAGCAATATGGCTATGGTTATAAGATCATGCAAAAAATAGGATATGAAGGAAAATGACCAATTGGTAAGTGACAAGAAGGTATTTCAGAACCTATTTGTCCCTACTCACAATCTAAAGAAGATAAACCAGGACTTGGATATCCAAAATCAAATCAAAAGCAACATAATTATCAATAACCAAAGTGGAGAAAGAAAGAAGTCCCTAAAGAAGAACCATAACAAGAAAATCTACACCAAGCAGCAGGAATAGTAGCAAATAAACAAAAACAAGAAGAATATGAGAAACAATAGGAAGAACTTGTAATCAAAAGAGAAGAAGAATTTTGTAAACAAGTTCAAGGAATATGAGAAAGTGCTAAATCTAAGCAAGATATTTCAGAAGCAATGAAAGAAGATATGGCCGAAATCAGAGAACTATTTGCACCATACAATATTCCTGTATGGTATAGTGGTGTAATCCTAGACAATGGTTCAGAAATAGATTCAAATGACTATGAATGGGGTCCAGATCTATCATCTAGTGTATCAAGTGAAGAAAAAAATGAAGAGCAAGTAGCTATCACAAATGAAGACTTGTCTTTTACAAAACAAAGGATAGCGTTAGAAAGAAGACAAGAAGAACTTGGAATTCAAATAAAAGTGGCATATACAAGACAACAAAAGAAAGAGGATGAAAAAGAACAAGAAGTAAAACCAAAAGAAACACAAATAGTTATTGATCAAGTATTAGGAAATATCAGATTTCTATAAAATGATGAGAAAGAAGTACCAAAGTATGGAAGAACCATGGAAGAACTCATAGATAGTCAAGGAGGATTGACTATTAGTCCAGAAGAAGCTGATTTCGAGAGAAGACAAAAGATAGCAAAATAATCCTCTATGTCATGTACACAAGTATGTCAACTTCAAAATACAAATGAATCTATTGAAACTAATCAAGAAGGAACTTGTAGCATTAAAGGTGCATGTGTTGATATAATCCATTCATTTGAGGGACAATCGGATGAAGAGTCACTTGTGTGAACCAAAAATTACCAATACTAATTTTGTTAGAACTAATTGGAAAACACTTAGGAGAGACTATCCTCAAGAGCGTTCTATCTATGACATTACCTACTCTACGCAAAATTATGACTATTATGTCATGAACCTTGAAGCACCTAACAATGATGATGACTTTTGTAGACACCTAAAAATGTCTCATTAATTTTACACTAATTATTCGTCTATTTAATTAAGTAATACTTTAATTATTTGATTAAACTAATTATTTCTTCTAATCATCACCCTTCAACACTCCTAATTATTCTATTTTTATTCTTAAATCATTTTAATCAGTTAACCATATTTCAATTATCAATTAAATATCAATTATTTAATTAATTACGACCTTTTCCTTAGTTAAATAATCTTTATTATTTAATTAATTCTATTTCCTAAGTTTAAATAATTTCATTTAAGTTATTTAAATTAATTAACTTATTCCTCCAATTCCTCGAATTATAATTTCACATAATTCCATCTAATTTTATTTCATATTTCCCCAAATTTGAATTTCACATCATTTCATTTAATTTCATATTTCCAAATTCACATTTTCCCCAAATCTGAATTTCAGTTAATTTCATGTGCATTTCAACATTCGAATGACCAAATTCAAATCTAAATTTAAAATGAAAATAAAATTCAATTTCAAATTCCTACAACACATGCTAAAAATCAGAACTGAATGATCAAATCAGTTGACTAATCAGTTAACTCAGCTAACTCATCAATCATCCTTTTTAACTCAAAATCAATCCACTTATCTCTCCAATCAATCCAGTCAACTAATCCATCAATTTAGTCTACTGATCAATCAATGGAGTTCTCTTCAATCAATCTAGTTGACTACCCAATCAAATGAGTTAACAAATCAATCAATTGAGTTCACTGATCAATCTAAACCAGCTATCTATCAATCAATCCAGTTGACTACTTAATCAAATGAATTAAAAAATCAATCAATTGAGTTCATTGATCAATCTAAATCTTTTACCTATGAATCAACACTTGAGTTCTATTTCTCACCCCCTTTGTGTTGAAAATCTATAAATTCAACCTCTTTTCTCAATCTAATCTAGAATCATAGTCTTCAATATTGTTGCCCATCTTATGTAGGAAATCCGTGCAATACCTGAGAGCCACCTACATCAACAACAATGGAGAAGAGAAATGGAAGCCTTGCTATGCCAATTGAGGGAGTCTTAGATAGATTGTTTTAATTCAATTGATAGTTGCATTTTTTCATTGTTATTTTGGAGTAATAATTAGATTTAGAGTTGTGATTCACTCTTTGATAATCCGATTTATGCAATTTATGCCTATTTTCTACCTAATAATATTTGGCAAACCCAACGTGAAACAATTTGACCTTTATTTTTTTGTTTTGACATGTTTTGTAGATCTATATGTGCACAGGAAATTGGACATCGCAGTTGCATACATATAAATTTGTAATTGCTGATATCATATCACAATTTCCCTAATATCATGTCGCAATTGATCAGATAGGATGTTGCAATTTCCAATGGCTCTAAAAGATTGCCAATTAAAAAATTCTTGTGTCATTTTTGCATGATTTTGTCTTGAGCATCTAACCCTAAAATTTTAATGAATTCTAGAAAAAATGATTTTTTCATATAAAATCTATCTAATCCAATGGCAGGAAAGGTGAGATTCCAAATTTCAGGTGCAAGGAAGGCAAAGAAAAATAGGAGACAACAAAAGGCCTATCAGAGGTTTTTGAAGGTTAAAAGGGAGCTCCGTGAGATTGAAGAAAAAGAGGAGATCACTCGTTACCACATAACCATCCATCACTTTTTAACCAAGTACAAGTTCTTTGACGAAATTGATGTGTTGGATCATGTAGTGTGGAACAATATCATTGCAGAATAACCCTTCTATCTTCTATCTTTTTCTCAGTTTTCTGTTAAAAGTTTGAAAAAATAAAGAAGTCACAATTGCCCTGACATCATATCACAATTGATCAGTCATCATGTCGCAATTGCTTACATAGTAATTTGCAATTGATGGTTTATCATTTTACATTTGGTATTGTAGACATCTAAAAATGGTCAACGCTTGCTGAGTCATACTTTAACATCTACGCATTTCCTTATTTTAGGGTTTTTGCGTTGCACTAACATTTCTTCTATGTCACACACTTGGTCTTTATCATTTGTGAGCATCGAGTCCTTCTTCTATATTCCTCATTTTTCTCACTTTCAAATTTGGTCTTGTCGATAACAATCTCCAGTCATGATTTTGGTCAATCCTCGTCCTTGTCAATCTTGTCATTTTGCGATCGATTCATCATCTATCCTTATCCTTGTCAATCTTGTCATCTTGCGATTGATTCGTCATCGATCCTCGTCCTTGTCAATCTTGTCATTTTGTGATCGATTCGTCATCGATCCTTGTCCTCTTGTCAATCTCGTCAATTTTGTGATCGATTTGTCATTGATTGTTGTCCTTTTCAATCATGTCAATTTGGATCAATTAGTCATTGTTCCTCGTCAATTGGCGCCTATCAATTTGGTCTCTTTATCAATCTTGGTCAATTTGTCAACCAATCTCAATTGTTTATCAGCATTGGTCCTTTGTCAATCAAAATCATGATCGAATCGACATTAATTTTTTGTTGTCTTGACCTAATTCCTTGTCCTCTTATTTCTAGGATTTTATGATTTATTCATTTAATCTTGATTGTCATTTTCCCTCTAGGTTAAATAATTTATTTATTTATCCTAAGTCTTCTTGTCACAATTAAATATTTATTTAATTGGCTAATTAATTCCCCCTCTTTTTGTGAATTAATTAATGAATGAAAAATTATTAATTAATTCACCTAATTTTCTAATTTCCTAATTTCCAATTCATCATTTCTAGCCTTATTTATTAATTGCTCCTAATTCCTAATTTTCTATTTCTCCTATTTTCTTCAATTTTTCTAATATTTCCCCTAATTTCATGGGAATGGCATTTCAATTTTGTTAATTTTTCATAATTTGTCAATCAATCAATCTTGCATGTCAATTTGTCATAATTTGTCCATCAATCAATCTTGCATAGAAAGTGTCAATTTTGTCATAATTTGTCATATTTGTCATTCTTGATTTGAAATTTCCTTTCAAATCTCTTCATGCTAATCTTGTCATCTCTCCAATTTTTCTATAAATTGGATGATTTTTCTTCAATCAAGGGAACAAAATCAATCACGCTTCTAGTATCCTTACGTTGTCATTTCATCTTGTCAATCTTGCTTTCATACTATGCTTTTGCACTTGTAGGTGAGATCCACAAACAAAGTAATTTGAAGGAGAAAGAAGGACAATGGAGAATTATGGAGGAGATATTCGCATTTGTAATGGTTTGCATTTGGTTTGATTATCTTGTCTTCATATCTCTATTGAATGTTTTTTTAGGATTTCTTATCATTGCAATCTAGTTTTTGTGATTTAGCTAGTTTAATGTCTATTGCTTTGATGAATTCCAAATTCCTGATCTACATTTCTGGTGAACCCGACATGAACTAACCCCTTAACCATGTTTTTGAGTTCTTTTGAGCTGATTTGCAGGTGAAAACCCAAGAAACAGGGCAGCTGAGGGCTTTCTGGATACTTCTACACCTGTGTAGGAGGGATCTGCGCCTGTGTTAAGGAGATCTGTGCCTGTGTTAAAAATATTTGTGCCTATGTTAAGGAGATGTGCACCTGTGTCAAAGAGATCTGCGCCTATGTCAAGGTATTCTGCGCTCGTGTCAAGGAATTCTGCACCTGTGTTGAAACATTCTGCACCTGTGTAAAGCCAGAAACAGAGGTGAAATCAGTGTTTTTACTTGCAAATTACTTTGTTTTAATTTTGTTCTTATATTCTGGTTTTTCTTTAGTACTGATTCTTTGTGCAACACCTTGGCGTTACATGTGACGAAGACTAAAAATGAAACTACTAACAAATCTTATGTAGGACGCGGTCAAAGACTTTTATTAAAACATCTTGCATGTGATTTTTAAAGTAGTTGCACATTTAATTTCTTAAAGGTTAATGAACACCATGTATTCTTTGTTTGCTTTTAGTTTGATTGCATGTTTTAACCATTAGAATTGGGCCTGCCTCCCGATTTGCCTGGCACTTCGCACAGGCATTGGTGAGAGGGAACGACCCTAAGTGGTGACGGGCTAAAGCCAAGCTCTTCCGAACCACTCTAAATAACTGTGGATGCAACGAAAGTTGTAGACAACGGGTGCTGGAATGGTATTGCGATGATTTATTCGCCGGATCAATACCCACCCGAATGAAAGCCCTTACTAGAATCTCTTGTTTTTAGAGGCCAAAATCCTTCTATCTGTTGGCTCAGGCGTTGTGATACGTGCATGCCGAAGACACCTCTCATGTACTCCTTAGTTAGAGATAGCAAGTTCTTGGGAAGTGATGCCCCTTGAACTCGAAGCTTGGTATGCCCGAGAAGTAAGTGCACTATAAGGGGGAGCCAGTGCTACCAAGCATCTAGCTATCCGACTGAGTGTTGTATTTTATGGATAGAGGATTCAACAGATATTGCCCTTGCCAGCCATAGGATTTGTTGTAAATGTGCTTGATTGTCTTGAGTCAAAGTCAAACAAACATTATGTCTTCCGTGATTGTCAAAAGTTAAAATCAAACTTTCAAAAGTGCTCATAAAACAACAACCTTCAGTTCAAAACAAAATCAAAAGCAAAAAGTCCAAATCCGTCTAAGTATTCATCCAATATTTGAACATGGTTTGTCAAAACATTGAATACCTTGGTTTCAAAATTCATGTCACTTTAGGCTAGGTCTTTGGATAGTTCCACTTAGGTCCTAGGACATATTGTCATCTCCCTTCATTTTAGTCCTTTTTCATTGCAAGCATCCTCATTTTGCACTTAGGTTTAAAATCATTTCCTTAAGTTTGCATTTCATTGTCATATCCTAAGTCATTGTCATAATCATTGCCTTCTTGCATTTAGTCTCAAAAATTTGGTTTGTCAAACTTAAAAAATCAAACACTTTGGATGATACCCTAAGTTGTTGTTAGGAAGTCTTGACCTTGTCTAAATTTTGTCTTTTCATTAATGTCATTTTTATCAAACCTAGCTTAGTATCCAAGCATATAGGTGAGACATTGTCAATTTGTCCTATTGTCATTTGGTCCTTTGTCCTTTAAGGTCTTGGCTTCATTTCAACTTCCCAAGGTTGAGTCTTTAGGTTTGTATTCCAAAAGTTTGTCCAAATCTTGAAAAACAACAAAAACATAGGTTGCATTTTTGCCATAGATTGCATTTTCATCTATTTAGTTTGCATTTAGTCGCATATCATACATCATCCTTGAAAAATTCCAAAAATATTGCATTTGCATAGTGACATGCCTATTGAAACAAGGTCGAAATCTAAGAAGATGGGCGAACCAACATATCAACCCATTGACAACATATCAAACTCACAGTTTCAACCTACTCAAACATTCCAAGTTGAAGGTTCATCAAACACATCATTACCACAATATGGAATGGTTCAACTTGGACCAGCTCCATTATATGAACCATTGTTTGTACCCATGAAATCGGGATATGGGAGTGTTCCACCAACACCAAGAGAAAATGCACCTTTTGACTAGAATCAACCGAACCTGCAACATGAAATTCAAACATTACATGAGGAACAAACTCTTTCACAAGGATTTGGTTCAGATCAAGAAATAAATCTAAATGTTTTACCAGATTCTTCATCAGATTTCGATGCTTCTGATGATGTTGATATGTTCCTTAAAGATCCGAAGTTGACAAAAAAGATGGATAAATTCTTGAACAAGGTCTTTAAGATGTTCCCACAAAAATATCTTGACATGATGAGTAATGTGACCTCCTCAAGTGAGCAAATTAATGTGCAAAAACAACAAGGTGGTGAGATGTTAAGTTTCTCTCCACATCCAAACAAAGAAAATGTGCAACAAGAAACTCAACACACCTTGATGAGTAAATGTGCTTCAAAAACGTTGACAGTGACTCTTCCTCAAAAGTCATCATTTGAAACAATAAACAATCCATTATTTAATACAACACCTTTAACACAAGATCAAATGAGGGCCACACAAATATTGACAGCTGTCCCTCAACAAGAAATGATTCCTCGAATAATTACAAGTGGATCAAAATCTAAGATGCAAGAAAGCTTTATGACTGGAATGCCTGATCTTACCAATGTCCAAAATAATTCCACAATGCAGCAAAGTTCCTATGTCCCATTAAGTTCAATATATTTGCCAAATACTCAAGTACCTGTTATGCAAAATATTGTGACAGATCCTTCGATAATGGCAACACAAAGAGCCACAAATAATGGTTTGCACCAACAACAAGTGTTACAACAATTGAGTAATACACAAAGGGCACAATTGAATGTGCAAACAAGCAATGCACAACAACAATAATATCACATTCAACAACATGTTGCAATGTCTTCTGCACCATTACAAGTTAATTCAAACTTGCAACCACCACAATGGATTGGACAAACAACACAGCAAGTAAATGTGAGTGCCATACCCCATCTCAAGGAGAAACGACAAAACCTCCCAAACAAATTTTTTTGCAAATGATGGGATTTACATCAAGACAACAATAATTGGCACAAAGTCAGCAAATTCCAATTTGTCAGCATCAACAACAACATGTGCCTCAATATGTGCCAAGACAAACAAATTATCATACTTCACAACCACAATTGATGTCCATGCAATATCAACAACACCCTCAATTGCAATATCAACCAAGGCTACCAATCATGATTCCACCACAAGAAGCATAGCAACAGGGTCAATGTCAAGGCACGACACAACCACAACAACAAGAGTTGTATCAAGAACTTTATATGCCAGAGACACCAAAGACAACAATTTCTGAGCATCAACAGCCAATGGAGAGCAGGATGTATCGACAAAGAGTACACCCAAGAGTGAATGATGAACTTCCAAAATCTTCAATACCTGACACATTTGCACAATAGCTTGAGAAGTTGCAATGACAAGTCAACGCATTGGAAACCAAAGGAACAAAGAAATTGTACACAGATCAAGATTTATGTCCTAATCCATTTGACAAGAGCTTGTACATGCCTCCCTTCCCTAAGCATTTTGAGGCACCTAATTTTGAGAAATATAAAGGAAATGGCAATCCAAAAGACCATATTCAAGCATTTTTCACAACATGTATTGAAGTGAGTTATGAGGAAACATATTTAATGCGCTTATTCGCACGAAGTCTCATAGGACAAGCCATGGATTGGTGCAGCGTCCTAAAATTGTGACACTTGCAATTTCGACTACATTTGGGTCTTCACGATGGCGGCGCAACGTTGAACTTGAATGGAGACCCCGAAACCTATTTACGACACCAAAAACTGCATTTTTTAGTGCCCTGGCCTGATCCTCCTTGCACCCTGCTATCCCAGGAGGTGGGACTATGGCGCCCAGCGCTGGTCCCTGGCCCTATTTTGGGTCCGGTCTCTTTTGGGCATCGGGTCTTTAAGTTTGCAATTTGGGAAATAATGTTTCCTGGTCGGCCCAAGGTCAGAAAAATTAGTCTATCAGCCCTAATTGACAAGTATATAAACTACATTTCCCATCCCATTTAAGGAGGGCAAGGAAAAAGAGGAAAATATATGCAAGCAAGAGGCGGAAGCGATATTCAAACATTCAAGCATTCAAGCATTCCTTCAAGCAATTGAGCATTCTAAGTCTCCATTCAAGGCTAAGTGTTGCATTCAAGACAAGGATTCAACCATTGAAGAGTAGATCACTTACAACATACAAAATACAACATTCATTACACCTTCGCATGTAAGAATACAAACATTCTTACAACAAGGTATCAGTACTTGTTTACATTACAAACATTTACATTTATAGCATTCTCATTTCTTGGTTAATTCCAAAACTGGGGTTTGACCTAAAGGCAAACCCCTAATCCCTAACCCCCCAATCATCCTCTCTTTTCTGTGTGTAGGTTGCAGGTACGCGGCTGTAATTGAAGATCTAGAATCCTTGTGCAGAGACGAACAGATCCCCCTTCGTTTCGCAGATTTTTCGGAGGACCGTGTGCACACCGGGCGCCATCGTCCTGTCAACTTTCACTCAAATTTGCAGAATAGCATCATCTCGACATTTTACTGCTAATTCCAGGTCCGCAGCTTCATCCCGTATCCCTATCTCTATTTATAAGTGAATCTTTCTTACTTTACATGCATTCCTAGTTCAATCTTTCTATCTACATTCTTTACAAAAGAGGGTATCCTTGATGTATCAACCCTTGAAACTCATTTAGAATCTAGTCTTGCATTGTGTGGGATTGGATCTTGTGGGTTTCAACCCCTCTTTTAAATGCAAAGTCCCTCCTAAGTGAAAACCGTCAATCTTAGTGACCCCCTTTCTCCTTGGAGTGGGGGAGAACACCTAGGGTTTGATTTTCCGCTTTACATTTTGGTGAACCTAACGTGAACATCCTAATTCTGATTATTCATGGTTAGATCTGAAAAATTTGCTTCCTTAATTACATTTTCATGGTTGATCTTTTGCAAATTTTAGAGGTTAATTGCATAAAAACCCTAAAATTTTCTATTTAGTAATTGAGCTTGTGAAATGTTTAATTGTTAATGCTTGTTTCAGATCTACCCTTCTACTGCAAATTATCAAATCATATCTGTGCTTTAATTTTGAAAATTAAGTGGTTAAGTGTCAAAACCCTAATTTTTTAAACCCTCTTGATTCAGCCTTTGACTGATGATTTCACTGAATAAAACACCTCCAAATCGGCTGTAACTTTGGATTCTGCACCAAAATCATAATATCTCTCATCCCTGAAAATTTGGAAAAAAATTACGAGGACCGTGTGCACCCCGAGTGCCATCATCCCTGACATTTTTTCTGAAATTTCGGGAGCTAGATCTTACTGTATTTTTCTGCTAAAATCCAGAATTTTGGCTGACTTCATCAATTCTTACACTTTCAAAATTAAAGTCAAAGTTGGTCTAGTGATTGCTTGGATTAAGGCTTATAATCATTCAAAAATTGTTGAAACTAAAATTCATGTCAAAATTGTGTTTCTTACTATCCTAAATCTGAAAAGTGTGTTGGCATTCATTCAAAATTTCAGTGCTTTATTCAAATTTTTGCAATTTGTGACTTTTGAAATTAAATGTTTTATTGCGACAACCTTGATTTCCACTTTCAAAATTGAATTTTGCGTGAAATTGAGTCAATTTTTAAATTTCAAAACTTGCATTGCTTTTAGTATTCCCTCTAAAATCATAAAATTCAAAATTTTAGTTTCCCTCTCTTTTTCAAAATTCAAAATTTGCATTTTTCAACAATCTTGGTAAGGTTCAATTTTGAGATTGCAACTTTAATTTGGCCTATCTATAGATCGTAAAATCACTCAATTTTTTCAGATTAGCTCTAAAATCATCATATCTTTCATCCCTGAAAATTTCGGAAAAAGTTGCGAGGACCGTGTGCACTCCGTTCGCCATGGTCCCGGACATTTTTTCCAAAATTTCGGGAGATTGTCCTGATTGTATTTAACAGCTTAAATCTAGGAGATTGGCTGATTTTATTGAAATTTGCTACCTCTAAATTCAAAATTTTCTCTCTCTCCCTAGTGCATGAGTTTTACAACGATAAGCCCTACTTACACTATTCCCGTTAGATGAAGCCTTAGAATTAAGTCTTTCCAAGGTTTAATTACTGAGGAGATGGAACCTAATTTGAATGGCCTTTTTAACGAGGACACGGGTAATTCCTCTAATCCTCCTAATGATGAAGAAGCTCTCCATGAGGTTTCTGAAGAACAACTTTCGAAATTGGATAACCAATTTGATGATTTTTGACAATGGATGTCTCAAGAATACCCTGATAGTCAAGCTCCTCCCTTAATTGAGGGTCTAAAACGTATGGTTCAAAATGATAAGAATGGAATTGATATTTTGCATAGTATTGTACACATTGTGGATTCAAATGTGATGCCTTTGAAGAGTTGTGCCGAAACTTTGGGTTATACACAACCTCCTACTCAAGTTAATCATTCTATTCCTTTAACAACTTCTATTGCTAGTATACCTACTTTCACATCAAACATAATGACTACTTCAATACAAGACATTCCACCTATGATCACCAGCCACGGGGGCAATCCTTCTTCTTCAATTAACCCTCTTCCTTCATTTAATCCGACTTCTTCATTCATTCCTTCAATAAGTGTTCCTATTACATCTCCACAAATGAACCTGGCGCAAGGGGGAAATTCATTTAATCATTCCATTCCTCCTTGTAGTGTTCCTCCTTTCCAATCATCTCCTATGACTAACTATCATAGTGTCCCGCCATCTTACTCTCAATCAATACCTTCTTTCAATAACATAATACCTCCATCTCAATCTAACACGTCTAATATGAATTCTTCGACTGAAGCAACCATTAACAATCTTGCACAAACTGTCTCTTCTTTACAGCAACAAATTGCCTCTATGAATCAATCTAAGTTTAGTGTGCCCACATTTGATGTTGCGAGCCCACTTTCTCTTGACATTGTTCGAGCTATTCCCCCTAAGCATGTTGAACTCCCACAATTGGAGCTTTACAATGGTAAAGGTGATCCTCTAACACATGTTAAGACTTTTCAAACAATATGTACCGATTTTGCTCATGACCAAAGATTGCTTGCAAAATTGTTTACTAGAACATTAAGAGACAAGGCTCTGCAATGGTATTTCTCATTGCCTTCCTCTTCTATTACTTCTTTCCAACAACTTGCAAATGCTTTTATTCAACAATTTCAAAACAATATAAGTCCTAAAGTTACTTTGATTGATTTAATGCATTGTAAACAAGGTGTTAAAGAAAAAGTGACTGATTTCATTGGTGGATATAAGCATTTGTATGCTCAAATTTCTTTTCCAGTGCCTGACAATGATATTCAAAGAATCTTTATTTCTAATTTACAAAAAGATATTGGAGAAAAACTTCTATTTTCTGAGTTTACTTCTTTCCAACAGTTGTGCGCAACTCTTCACAATTATCAACTGACTGTGAGTCAAATGGAACAAGCAAATCCTATGGCTTCGAGTGATAAGGGTGATAGTAGTCAACAACCATTTGGGAAGTTTAAACCGAATAGAGAGTCCATTAAATTCAATGAAAACATCATCAACAACAATGTGAATGCAGCATCAAGTGTGCCTCCTATTTCTAAGTTTTTCAAGAAAGAAAGAAAGTTTACTCCTTTGAATGAATCATTGCATAGTATTATGAATAAGTTATTGGAACAAAATGTGCTTACTCTTCCTCCTATAAGGAAAATAGATCCTACAAAGATTAATTCACCCTATTTTGATAACAAATCTTTTTGTCAATTTCATCATCAACCTGGGCATGATACTGAAAAATGTTTTGCTTTACAGGGTAAAATTCAAGATTTGATTAATAATAATACTATCTCTATTTCTGGTGTGAATGATAAAGGCAACAAGTCTGTAGCTCCTCCTAACCAAAATCTCAAGATTTTTACTGATCCATTACCTTCTCATACCTCTAATGTGATTGATACTGATGATTCCTCTGTCTCACCTGATGATCTCGTGTCTATGATTCCGAATGTGAGGAACTTTGTAGAGCAGCAGAAAATCCCTAAAGAACCTTCCATCACATTTGATTCTAGTGAAACTATCAGGGCACCTGATGTTCCTTTATATATAGTTGCAAAAGTCAAGAATACACCTTTCCATGGAGTGCTTATTGATCCTTCTTGCATGGTTAATATCATTACTGAAGAATTTCTTTTTACTTTGCAATTGAATCAAGTGATCTATGATGAAACAAATGTGGTTGTGAAATTATTTGATGCATTTTCTTCTCCTACAATTGGTTCTATAACACTACCTATTGAGGTCCATAACAAATCCCTTGATGTGAACTTTGCTATTATTCCATCGTCCGAACAAGTTCGTGTGAAGCTAGGCTATCCTTGGCTATCTTCCATGAAAGCTATTGCTTCTCCTATTCACAAGTGTTTGAAATTTCCCCATAATGGTGAAGTTGTTACTGTTAATCATAGTCTCTTTAAACCAACTGAAAGAACTTCTAGCGTTCCTATTGATTACTTTTGGCCTAAAGAATTCCAATCTCTTCCACTACGAAGTGATCATCTTTTCAAATCTTATCAAAAGTGGAAAAAAGATATGATCCTATCTCTAAGTGAACCTAGAACACCCAAACTTGATATTCCTATCATTCTTGAGAAGGAAGTTCTTCCTTTGAAAGATAAAACTAATGTCTTTCCTCGAGAATATTCCCAACCCATCCCTATGGATGTGACTATGTCTATGCCTAATAAACTTTCTAAAAGTAGACCTATACTTCCTCGTCATGATGGACTTGGTCTCCTTCCTAAACCAAATATTCTTCCTTTATATGGAGTAGTTCCTCCTCCTTCCTTTTATAGAGAGAAGAGACCTTCTTCTTCTCCTATTATCCAACCTAAGAGATCACAACCCAAACACCCAAGTGATAAGGATGAGAACATTCCTCCTCCTCAATCTTCTCAACTTCCTACTAAGACTAGATGAAATTATTCTGCACGTGAATGCTGATGAAAGTGTCGTCTTAGAGCTCAAGCAGCTGCTTCTCAAACTTTGCAATCCCCAAAAACACCTTCAGCTAGCATTATTCCATTTTCTCCTCAGCCTGAAATTGAGCCAAAATCTCCTAAACATAAGATGCATGATGGTCTTGATCCTGTGCGAGTTAAAGATCCTATTTTTATAAATCTTGATGATGATATAGATGAAAATGTTATTCATGATGAAAATGTTACTTCTTTTCATTTTGATAGTGAATATGAATATGTTGATGTTGATAACCATTTATCTAATGAATTTTCTAAAGCACTTATCCTAGCTCCTAGACAAGAACAACGTGGCTTGGAACATGAACATAGTCCTTGTTTGGATCTCGTGATAGCTCCATCCGCTGTGTTGGCTGTTCCTCCTCTAGCGTGTTCCCTACCTTCCCGAAACATTGATCAGCAAGATCGGGGGGTAGATGACGTGCTAGACTAGTTCATTAGCATAGCAGACTCTTTCCTCCTCCCTATTGTTACTTCTTCTATGTGTTATTCTCAATCTTCTATTTGTTGTCCTTAGTGTTGTCTACTTGAGGATGATGCAAAGCATTGCGACCTCTTTTGGTCTCTCTCATGTTGACTCAAAAGACACATGTGTTCCCTTCTTCTAGGTGACCTTCCTTGATTGGGGAATGAAGAACAATTATGCATACATACATATGATATACATGAATTATCATACAGCATACTGACCCCAAGGAAAGCGAAGTCACCTCATGCTTTGTGTTTTGTGTCTATTATCCTTGGGCTTATCACACACTTAGGGGCTAAATCCTTGTGATAACGTGCTCCTTTCCCTTCTCATTTCCTATATGTATCACTACCTTAAAGCAATCACCCCCGATGAGGTGTGTGCGATCGCTTTAACGTAGGGGGCCATACATCCCGTTCATATCTCTTCAAGATACTTGAAAATTTCTTGACAAATTTAGCTTTGCCTTGAAAATTTTTGATGTCTTTCTTGCATGACTCATAGTGAGGGAACCTTACTACTGACAGTCATGGTTCTCCCTCGTGATCTTCCCTTTTACTTTGTCAATCGAAGCCGTAAGATCCTTAGTCCACTGGGGGCTTGGTATATCTTGCCTTCTTGACGTGGTGAAAGTCTTTCAATGTTGTTTCCTTGTACTTTACCGGAAGTATGGGCATACGCTTATACTCCCACTAAAGTGGGGGCTAAATGTAGCATCCTAAAATTGTGACACTTGCAATTTTGACTGCATTTGGGTCTTCACGATGGCGGCGCAACGTTGAACTTGAATGGAGACCCCGAAACCTGTTTATGACACCAAAAACTGCATTTTTCAGTGCCCTGGCCTGATCCTCCTTACTCCCTGCTGTCCCGGGAGGTGGGACCATGGCGCCCAGTGCCCTGGTCCCTGGCCCTATTTTGGGCCCGGTCTCTTTTGGGCATCGGGTCTTTAAGTTTGCAATTTGGGAAATAATGTTTCCTGGTCGGCCCAAGGTTGGAAAAATCAGTCTATCAGCCCTAATTGACAAGTATATAAACTACATTTCCCCTCCCATTTAAGGAGGGAAAGGAAAAAGAGGAAAATATATGCAAGCAAGAGGTGGAAGCAATATTCAAACATTCAAGCATTCAAGCATTCCTTCAAGCAATTGAGCATTCTAAGTCTCCATTCAAGGCTAAGTGTTGCATTCAAGAAAAGGATTCAACCATTGAAGAGGAGATCACTTACAACATACAAAACACAACATTCATTACACCTTCGCATGTAAGAATACAAACATTCTTACAACAAGGTATCAATACTTGTTTACATTACAAACATTTACATTTACAACATTCTCATTTCTTGGTTAATTCCAAAACCAGGGTTTGACCTAAAGGCAAACCCCTAATCCCTAACCCCCCAATCATCCTCTCTTTTCTGTGTGTAGGTTGTAGGTACGTGGCTGTAATTGAAGATTTGGAATCCTTGTGCAGAGACGAACAGATCCCCCTTCGTTTCGCGGATTTTTCGGAGGACCGTGTGCACGCCGGGCGCCATCATCCCATCAACTTTCGCTCAAATTTGTAGAACAACATCATCTCAACATTTTACTGCTAATTTTAGGTCTGCAACTTCATCCCGTATCCCTATCTCTGTTTATAAGCGAATCTTTCTTACTTTACATGCATTCCTAGTTCAATCTTTCTATCTACATTCTTTACAAAAGAGGGTATCCTTGATGTCTCAACCCTTGAAACTCATTTAGAATCCAGTCTTGCATTGTGTGGGATTGGATCTTGTGGGTTTCAACCCCTCTTTTGAATGCAAAGTCCCTCCTAAGTGAAAACCGTCAATCCTAGTGACCCCCTTTCTCCTTGGAGTGGGGGAGAACACCTAGGGTTCGATTTTCCGCTTTACAATTGGTATTCATATTTACCAGGGAATATAAAGACTTGGTCAGAATTGGCTCAAAAGTTTATATCCCACTTCACATTCAACATTGACAGTGAAGTGACCATGTCAGATTTATGCAACACCATTAGTGACTTTCTTGCAACAATGGTGAAGCTTGTATAGTCATTCTTCCCTAGATATACCTGAAGAACAACAAGTGAACTTTTTTATTCAAAATTTGGTCCCAAAAATGATGTATGAACTCAAATTGAAAAGTCCCAGTACCATTGAGAAACTTATTAAGAAAGGGATGAACATTGAAACTGCTATTGTAGCTAAGGGAATCATTAAGCTCAACAAAGACAATGACAACACAAATAATTCAGGAGACAGAAATAGATTTTGGTACAAAAACAAGAATGTCACTAATGATGGAGTTGTTGATGCAAGAGCAGTGAATGCAAATCAACCCACATTCACAATAAAGAAATTGAGTGCTCCTAATATGTCAGCTATGGAACAAAATCAAACACCAGCAAGCAATGTTACTCAACAGCCGCAATACCAACAATATACTCAACAATATAATCAACAACAAGGTCGGCAACAAAACCAGCAATGAAAACCTTTCCAATCAAGGGATGGGCCTCCTTGATAGTTTATGCCATTGGGAGAGCCTATTGAGTTAGTAATGAAACAATTAATACAAACAAAATTTATCAAGTGACCAGATATCAAGGCAGAACCATTGGTAAAGCTGCATTGGTGGAATGATAATGCATATTTTGAATACCATCGATCAAAAGGACATAAAACCACATCGTGTTTTCAATTGAAACATATGATTCAAGACTTGTTAGATCAAGGAGTAATTGAGGTAGACCCACCCAACGCGACCTCTAACATTGATCATACAATTTTCAAAACTCCTTTACTTGATCATGACAAGGGTAAAGCATCTTCTTCAAACTCTACCCAAACAACGAATCTTAATTATGCAAATAATGGTTATAACAATGTCATCAATTGTTTTTGAGCATCAAATGAGTATGTTTCCACCATAAGATTAAAGGGACAAGATCCTACTTGCACAGTCACTACTCGTCGATCCTAAATAGTCCTGAAAGGAGCTCCTGCAATTCCTCCCAAATAAACTCCTACGAGTCTGTATAATCTCCTAGATGATCTAGGGAAGACACCTGCACAAATATCAATTCTTGAGTTGTTGAAAATGTCCCCTATGCATTGCGCAGTCCTAGATAAAGCTTTAATTGAGTCCACTGTCCCGACAGACATTGATGTTGACTAGTTTCAAGCTCGAATTGGACATTTAGCTGTTTCCCAACACGTCGCCTTTTCTGATAACGATATTTCTCCTGATAATCTCCCTCATAATGATCCTTTACATCTCGAAGTCTTTGTCCATAATTTCAAAATTCGATGAGTCTTGATAGATGGCAGAGCAGGTCTTAACATCTATATCTTGAGGGTAGTCATTGGTCTTGGTTATACAAAAAATGACATTGATTCTTCTAAAAGAATTACAATCAAAGCATATGATGATGCTGAGCGCCCATCTAAAGGGATAATTTCATTGCCTATCCGAGTCGGTCCAGTGATAGAAAACACTTTCTTGTAGGTCCTAGACCTTGATCTCCCTTACAATATGATTCTTGGCCGTCCGTGGATCCACGCAATGAAAGCAGTTCCATCTACTTATCATCAGTGTTTAAAATATCCTTACAATGGGACTGAGATAACAATTCTAGGAGATCGTAATCCATTCCAATTTTGTGCTAATCTAAAGGATTCCCTGAAGCAACAAGTCCTAGTCAATAAGGAGGCCCACTCACATAATTATGTGGATCCTAATGAATTGTTAGATGGTGTCAAAGGAAAATTGAAGATACAGGACCAAGGATGCAGAGGGTATTCAATGGCTCAAACATTCCTCATTGGGAATTTACCAATATCTCCAAAATCACATGGCAAACCACATTTGTTGCAAAAGGAACCTAAGATAGTCATTCAATATCAGCCCCCCACTACATTTACAAGATGGGTGGAACTTGACAAAGAAACTTTGGATGATGATGTCATAGATTGGCTTTATAAGGATCCCACTGAGACACCACCTATTAGGTCGCTGGTGGAGCGGTATGGCAAAGGGTTTACTATGCTGCAGAAAAAGGGATATGATGGCTGTAGTGGTTTGGGCCCTGACAAGAAAGGAAGACTAGAACCTATTATACCCAAGATGCGACATCCAACTTTAGGATTAGGTTTTGTACCATTGCGAATTGGAACCTCGTCTACCAAAGTGACCATGTGTGGAAAAGGGTGTGACTCTGATGATGAAACAAAACCCAAGGATATCCAACCTGAAACTAATTCCAATGAATGGGAATGGGGTTCCTTTTCTTCTAGCTCCTATGCCCTCAAAGATATTTTCCTTGACCCTGATGATTTGCCCATGGAAGACAAACATGAAATAACTCCCCCTCCCAAAACATGTCCTAATGCTTGGATAGAGTCATTCTGGGACCCAAGCTTCGAATTAGATACGAGCAGTTCAGATAGTGATACCATAGATGTTTACATCTTTACCATCTCTGCCCTCTCTCTCCTTAAAACCGATGATGACATGCCCCTTGTCTATCCACAACTTATCGAATAGGACCAACAAGAACCACTCAAATTGGATTGTTTTCAAAATGACGAAGCAATTGTAGAATTCCTCAGACTACGGGAAGGCATACCACAAGGTGATCATAAGGTAGGGTTTACTATTGATCTAGATTCCACAACATATTTTGGGGAGTCAACTCCATCTTCTAGTCATAAAACTGAAAAAGAAAAAGTAAAAAATCAAAAGAATGACTCTTTGAGTGAAAACCGTAAGGCACTCTCTGATCATAAAAAAGTAAAAATAAAAGACGTACTTGCAGGTGAAAACCTCTCTGAGGTGCCCAAAGGTGGAAGATTGGACATACCCTTGTCAAGTCAGGATAAATCAACATTGCTTGTGGAAATGACCGAAGAGATAAATTTGGGCACACTTGACAACCCTAAGGTCATTCATTTCGTTGCTTCTCTCTCAAAATAGGAAAAGATAGATTTTGTCAATTTCTTTCTTGAGAAGAAGATCAGTTTTGCATGGTCCTATGCAGATATGCTTGGCCTTGATCCAAAATTAGTCCTTCATCACTTGCCATTAAAATTAGATGCCAAGCTCGTCAAACAGAAACTCAGAAAGATGCATCCCCAGGTGGCTTTCTTGGTCAAGGTAGAACTAAAAAAATTATTAGATGTGGGCTTTATCAGACCCATTGATTATGTAGACTTGATTTCAAATTTGGTAGCAGTTAGCAAAGTAACTAGGGGCATCAGAATCTATACGGATTTTAGGGATCTTAATAAAGCATGCCCTAAAGATGACTTTCCACTGCCGAATATAGACATCATAGTTGACATGACTGCTGGATATGAGATGCTATCATTGGTGGATGGTTTTTCTGGATATAATCAAATTTGCATTGCTCCTAAAGATCAACATAAGACTGCATTCACATGTGCTTGGGGTACCTACTGCTGGAATGTGATGCCTTTTGGTCTTAAAAATGCTGGTGCAACATATCAAAGAGCTATGACAACAATTTTCCATGATTTTATGCATACTTTGATGGAAGACTATGTTGATGACCTATTATGCAAATCTGTCACAAGAGATAGTTATCTAGCCATCCTTGGCCCAATCTTTGATCGAATGGAAACCTACAAGCTCAGACTCAACCCAAAGAAATGTGTCTTTGGTGTCATAGCTGACAAATTATTAGGGTACATTGTTTCTCACAGAGGCATCGAAGTAGACCCTGAAAAGGTTAAAGCAATAATGGATATGCCTCCTCCTTCCAATCTCTGTCAACTAAGAAGTTTGCAAGGGAAGTTACAGTCAATCCGCCAGTTTATAGCTCAATTGGCAGACAAATGTCATCCCTTCCAGCATTTATTGCTTAAAGGTGTCACTTTTAAATGGATTGAGCAATGTCAATCAACATTTGAAACTCTCAAGGATTATCTGCTGTCGCCACCTATTCTAATGCCTCCTATAGAAGGGAAGCCATTCATATTGTATATTTCTGCAACTGAAATGGCACTGGGAGTTCTCTTAGCCCAATAAGATGAGAAAGGCAAAGAATGGGCTATTTATTACATCAATTGGACACTAGTAGGCTATGAGCTAAATTATTCAACTATTGAATGGGCATGTTTAGCAGTGGTATTTGCAACACAGAAGCTTCGACACTATATGCTAAATCATCAGACATTGCTAGTTGCAAAAATTGATCCCTTGAAATACTTGCTTAGTAGGGCAACTTTGACAGGTCGCCTAGCAAAGTGGGTTATGATCCTCAGTGAGTTTGATATTGAGTAAATTGAGAGAAAAGCAATAAAAGGACAAATCATAGTGGATCAACTTGTAGAGGCACCTATTCATGATGATCATCCAATGTTGACGGATTTTCCAGATGAATCAGTCTTTGCTCTCACATCTTCTAATGAATGGAAGTTATATTTTAATGGATCCCATACCAAATTTGGGTCCGGAGTAGGTATATTATTTGTCACCCCTCAAGGTGATGCTATTCCCAAATCCTATAGAATAACTTTCCATTGCACCAATAATATTGCAGAATATGAAGCTTTGGTCACAAGACTCCGAGTAGCGATCAACTGGGACATCACACATTTGCAAGTCTATGGAGATTCCCAGTTAGTCATCCGTCAAGTGAATGTGACTATGAAATGAAAGATGAAAAGCTTATTCCCTACAAGCATATGGTGGATTTCTTCAAGACAAAATTTATGGCTATCCATTTCATTCAAGTTCCAAGAATTCAAAACAAGTCAGCAGATGCTATGGCAACTATTGCTTCCATGTTAAATATGCCCCACAATATGGACAGATGTGAATTTTTGGTCGAACAGTTGCTTATCCCTTCTTTTGAAATTCTGACAACAGATGTGATGTGTGTTCTTGTTGGTCCTAATTCCCCGTGGTACAATGACATCTATCAATATTTGAAATCCCAAACCTTACCACCTAACCTTTCCTCTAACCAACGCCGAGCCTTCATCCGCCAGACAACCAAATATGTCATCATCACAGACACCCTTTACCATCATTCCTTTGACCACACCCTCCTCAGGTGTTTGGATTCTAATGAGGCACAAATGGCTTTACACGAGGTTCATGATGGTATATGTGGGGGCCATTTCAATGGTCTGAGTCTAGCTAAAAAGTTGATTCGTGCTGGGTATTATTAACCCACTATGGAAAATGATGTTCATGATTTTGTCAAGAAATGCTACAAATGCCAAATCCACAGAAATTACATTCATGGGCCAGCCCAAGAACTTCACTCCGTTATATCTCCGTGGCCCTTTTCTCAATGGGGATTGGATCTTATTGGCAAGATTCACCCGACATCTGCAAATGGACACAAATTCATCATCATGACCACATAATACTTTACAAAATGGATCAAGGCTATCCCCATGACCTATATCACTGGTGTTCAAATTTCAAAGTTTCTACTGAATTATATCATATGCAGATATGGGGTTCCCCTTGCAATTGTCACAGATAATGGCCATCCATTTAAAAATAAAGATGTCAAGGAACTCTGTGAAAATTTTTGCATCCAACACCGTTTCTCTAGTCCTTATTATCCACAAAGTAATGGTCAAGCCGAAGCATCGAATAAAACCATCGTTAAGATCCTGAAAAAGGTTGTCAATGACGCTGGTCTAGATTGGCATGTACAGTTGAATCCAGCACTATGGGCTTATTGCACTTCTATCTGCACACCTACTGGTGCAACACCTTATTCCTTGGTGTATGGTGTGGAAGCCATTTTACCCTTGGAAGTGGAAATTCCCTCTTTGCGTGTTTCCTTGCAACATTTGATTGATGATGAAATGCACAGAGTCTCTCGGTTGCATCAGCTTGAGATGTTAGATGAGAAACGTCAGACAATCCTGACACATTTGCAGGCATATCAAAACCGTCTCCATCACTCTTATAATAAGAAGGTCAAAGGGTGACACTTCGAAGTGGGAGATTTGGTCTTAAAGGAAAACCCGAAGAATGTACAATCTATTGATATCATCAAAGGAAAGTTTGAGCCTAATTGGGTTGGGCCTTTCATAGTTACTGTAGCCTATGGCTCAGGAGCATATCAACTTGCAACCCCAGAAGGTGAACCTTTGTCAGATCCTATAAATAGCATGCACCTTCAAAAGTACTGGACATAGTTTTCTGTCAGCAGTTCTTCAAATATGATCCTGCAAAAATACAAAAAAATAAAAAAAAAACAAACAAAAAAAAAAAAAAAGTGAAAGAAAAAAATCAAATAAAAAGTGAAAAAATTGAAAAGAACAAAAGTAAAGAAAAATAATTCGCTCTCTAGTGAAAACCTGGCAAACAGGCGCTTTGGGCAAGTACCATGGTGAAAACCTGGCAAACAGGCGCCATGTGTAAAAGATTATTGCTCCGTCATCTATCATGACCCCTAGCTATACTTTCCCCCCATAGGTTTATCATGTTTATCCTTGCCCTAACCCAATGCTCTGTTCTAGGCCTGTGATTGGTCAACATCATTGTCTTGCATACTCAGGTTTCCAGTCCTTGTGCATATGTTTCGGTCCTGGTCACTGTATATATTTTTCAAATGTTCATTGGGTGCATGCCTCTTGTCATGATCAATTACTGGAGCTTTCAAATCAAATAAAGTCCTGAAATAATCCAAAAACATCAAATAATGTCCTGAAAAAAATCCAAAAAAATCAAATAATGTCTTGAAAAAATCCCAAAAAATCAAATAAAGTCCTGAAAAAATCCAAAAAAATCAAATAAAGTCCTGAAAAACGAATAAATTTTTTTCAAAAACATCAAAATCCAATTTTTTTTTTCTTTGGCATTTTGCATTTTGTCAATAAATGGTCCCCTTTGTGCATAGACAGATCGCCAAGCATGCATCCAACGACAATAAATCAAACACTACACTTTACTGAAATCACACGTTAACAGATGAACTTTTCAATCAAACCAGACATTCAAATTGATCAAAATTGTCATATCAATCAATCAATATCAATATCATTTGTCCTTGTCACTATTATCATGGGTCTTATGCAGGGTGTGGTATACTTGAAACCAGATTGTGTCTAGTCTTTGACGGGGTACCACATTCCCTGAAAGCAGACAACATGATCATTCTTATTTTCCACTTTTGACAATGACGATCAAAATGTTTGTTTGACTTGGTTGAATTTGCGCGTCTTATCTTTTTATTGATTTATCTTTGGCTTTGATCATGTTCCTATGTTGCTCGATGATGTCACTGTGTGATTTAGAGTGACCGGGATGGTTCATGGTCCCTTTCCTTGTTTGTTGTTTGTGGAATGTTTGTCACAAACTGGGGCAACTATATCATTGGGTGTCTGTGATAAGTACTTTCATTTTGTGAACGCCGCACATACCTTGACCCTTGATGTATGCACCTTAGGATGATTCACTCATTCCTTGTGTGCGATGTGTCTGTCTTTTGTAAAAAGGGTTGCGTTTCAGCTCTGGCCTTCAATGCCATGATGCTCTGCATTCGCTTTGCTACATTAAATAAAGGTTCTCACCTACTTCTATGCATTGGTGAAAGCAAGTTTTTCTTCATCTCTAACTGTCCTTTGTCTAATTTCTTCTTACTAACATTTCTTCCACTAGTTTGGGCAGTCAGTTCGATCTTGTTCTCTGATCTCCAAAAAAAAAAAAAAACATAAGCTGCATCCTGCATTCATTGGTTAGTGTGTTTGCATTATATCAAGCCCATATCAAGTATTTTATCCATTTCATATTATAAATGCATCAAAACCACATAAAAATATATTCATACATGTTCCACAATGGTACATAAACAATGCATAAGCCATCCATACATGGAATGTAAACATATGCCATAACACATTGCATCCCATCATATAGCTACATATCATATCATATATCAAAACAAAATCGGAGTACAAAATTGGACTGTCTGTCCTAAGTATGGCCCGCAGGCTGCATACATAATGTCAAATGTTTGTCATAAGGAGCACGTGCCTCTGTCACTGGGTGCTCCCTCTGTCCTCCTCATCCCTACCATGTCTCAAGGATGATGTCCCTCCTATCCCCGGTCCTGGCTGTGGTGGTCTTCTAGGTCCACTCACCCCCATGTTGCTCACTGACCTCCGAGAGCGTGGCTTGCTCTCTATCCTCGATCATGACCGATATGACACTGCTCTCTGCTTTGGTGGAACTACACTCTCATATAGTGTCCTCCAATGGCGTATCTCATCTTTGGTCTCTACCAACATCTGTGCCATCTCACGTACACTGGCATCCCTAATCAACCCAATATACTCGTTCACTCTCTGCCTTGCTTGCTATGCCTGGGCTATCGTTGTATCTCGAGCCGTTGTCAGTCTGGCTATCTTTGCTCTGAACTGATCCTGCTCTGTCCTCAAGGTAGCATTCTGTCTCTCTAATGTGGCAATGTAATCATGCTGACTCACTATGGTGGCCCTACATGTCTGCATCTCCTCTATGCTCGCTGTCTCCTACCCTATGGGTACATCTTGCAGTGACTCCTGATCGGCTGGATCTGGCTCATCCTCATCATCCCCTCTATCCTTGTCATCACCTCCATCCTCATCATCCCCTCCATCCTCATCATCTCCCTCATCCTCATCTCTGTCCTCATCATCCCCCTCATCCTCATCATCTCCCTCCTCTCCAGCGAGTGGGAAGTCCTCCTGTATCCTAGGTACTAGAATATCAGGATCTGTCAATGGCACAGGCCATCATCGTGCAAACCATCACTCATACTCCTCTGTCATCCCAACATCCACAACATCTAATCTCTAATCCCACTGTCTCTGCTATAGCTGTGTGAAGTTGGCATATGCTATGTGTGGCTGAATCATCCTCCCCCACTGACTCGTCTCTCTATGAGATCGGGCAAAGTGTGCAGTCCCTATCGGTACATTCTATCTCTCTCCAAACTGTCATCTAAATCTCTCTAGTAGATACATCTCAATCACTCTTTGGCAGTTCACTGGTCGTCCAATCAGGTATCTCTCCTGTCTACAATATGGTAGCTCATCACTATCATCTGACCATCCAGGGCAATCAAGATATGGCCTCCATGTGAAATCTCTCAATCTGTCTAGCTCATGTCGCCAATACAGTATGTATCCAAATGGACCATGTCTTAGCGTACCCCCATAATAGTACACATATGGTCGGTGTGGTACTACTTGTCTCTCTACAATTGGTCAACATATGGCTATGTGCTCAAATGCCCATACCTGTAACAGTGTGACCCCACTGCTCAAAGTCTGAACCCCCTGATATGCTATCTGATGCAACTAAAAATATAGCATGGCAAGCACACATGGTCCCCATGCGTATATAGTCCCCTCTATCGCCATCCACTCTAGCACTCTTCCCCATCCAATAGGAAATCCATGTCCTCGTCCGTCCCCTGCTAATAGGCATGCTATAACCACGGCTATCACCACATATCACTGATCGTACTTTGCTGCCATGGTTTCCTAGTGGATCTCCTTCTCTACGATATCAATGTCATCTACGTCGCACTCAAATAATTTGCACAACAAATCTCTCCTTGTCGCTGGGTCATATACTATCATCTCCCCATGAATCAGAATGCAGAGGATACGCCACACGTCCTCTAGTGTCACCGTTGCCTCTCCAGTCAGCAGATGGAATGAGGAAGTCTCTGAATGCCATTGCTCTGCCAATGTGGTGAGCAGTCCTGTGTTTGCCCTAATCTGGGGCATGTATGTGATGTAGTATAATCCAAGTCTTGCTAGTGTATCTTTGTCAGTACTCCTGAGTCTGTATCGTATAATGAAGCAGTCGGGTCTGTTCTCCCGCGTAATCAATGGATACTGTCGACTCTGCATCACAATTGGGGCACAAATTTGTCAGTTTTAGGGTTTTCTCCTAAGAGTTACATTTTCTTTGTTTCATGCACTAATCAGGGTTTTTCTTATCTATTTTGACCTATCCTACCCTTATCCCTCTTTTCCGGATCCTTCGCATGCTATTTTCGATCAAATTGGTGTTTTCAGTGCACAATTGCGCCTGTGTACCCTATCCTACACCTGTGTAGCATCAAGCTGCACTTGTGTACCCTACACAGGGGCAGAATATCCTCACATAGGTGCAGAATGTGCCCACACAGGCGCAGAACTCTATTTTTCCTTCCTCTGTGGGCCCTGCAGTGTCCCACAAGCAAGCAAAACTCATGAAATTGACAATATGGGTTTTTGAGATACATACCGCTGCTCCTGCATCGTCCGATCATCTATAGGTGCGTACACATTCCCCAAGGTGATCTTCCATTAGAATGTTTTCCATCTCTATGCAAGGTTCCTTTTCTAGAGCAACAATTCCCCCACTTTGGCTAGTGCAAATGAGCTCTTTTCTTTCTCTTTGTCTCATTTATAGATCTTTGTTAGTGCCTAGATGGACATGCATGCTCTCCATCTTATGCTGGTCATAGTCTTTTGCGCCTTCTATTGCTTGTAATTTGTGCATCTGACCTTCAATTCTTGATCCGTTTGATCCTATCATTTTCTATCATTCTTATCGATCAATTGGCCTCTTTTCTGGATGTTTCTGGCCAATTCCTCGAGGGGGCATGCATATGTCATTGTTATTGTCTGGGGCATTTTTATTATTGTTCTTTGAAACAACGCTTAGAATCACATTGTCTCAAAGAGGGGCAAAATGTAGACGTCTAAAAATGGTCAACGCTTGCGGAGTCATACTTTAACATCTGCGCATTGCCTTATTTTAGGGTTTTTGCATTGCATTAACATTTCTTCTATGTCATGCACTTGGTCTTTATCATTTGCGAGCATCGAGTCCTTCTTCTACATTCCTCATTTTTCTCACTTTCAAATTTGGTCTCGTCGATAACAATCTCTAGTCATGATTTTGGTCGATCCTCGTCCTTGTCAATCTTGTCATTTTGCGATCGATTCGTCATCGATCCTTGTCCTTGTCAATCTTGTCATCTTGTGATCGATTCGTCATCGATCCTCATCCTTGTCAATCTTGTCATTTTGCAATCGATTCATCATCGATCCTTGTCCTCTTGTCAATCTTGTCAATTTTGCGATCAATTTGTCATCGATCGTTGTCCTTTTCAATCATGTCAATTTGGATCAATAAGTCATTGTTCCTCGTCAATTGGCGCCTATCAATTTGGTCTCTTTATCAATCTTGGTCAATTTGTCAACCAATCTCAATTGTTTATCAGCATTGGTCCTTTGTCAATCAAAATCATGATCGAATAGACATTAATTTCTTGTTGTCTTGACCTAATTCCTTGTCCTCTTATTTCTAGGATTTTATGATTTATTCATTTAATCTTGATTGTCATTTTCCCTCTAGGTTAAATAATTTATTTATTTATCCTAACTCTTCTTGTCACAATTAAATATTTATTTAATTGGCTAATTAATTCCCCCTCTTTTTTGTGAATTAATTAATGAATGAAAAATTATTAATTAATTCACCTAATTTTCTAATTTCCTAATTTTCAATTCATCATTTCTAGCCTTATTTATTAATTGCTCCTAATTCCTAATTTTCTATTTCTCCTATTTTCTTCAATTTTTCTAATATTTCCCCTAATTTCATGGGAATGGCATTTCAATTTTGTTAATTTGTCATAATTTGTCAATCAATCAATCTTGCATATAAAGTGTCAATTTTGTCATAATTTTTCATATTTGTCATTCTTGATTTGAAATTTCCTTTCAAATCTCTTCATGCTAATCTTGTCATCTCTCCAATTTGTCTATAAATTGGATGATTTTTCTTCAGTCAAGGGAAGAAAATCAATCACGCTTCTAGTATCCTTACGCTGTCATTTCATCTTGTCAATCTTGCTTTCATACTATGCTTTTGCACTTGTAGGTGAGATCCACAAACAAAGTAATTTGAAGGAGAAAGAAGGACAATGGAGAATTATGGAGGAGATATTCATGTTTGTAATGGTTTGCATTTGGTTTGATTATCTTGTCTTCATATCTCTATTGAATGTTTTTTGAGGATTTCTTATCATTGCAATCTAGTTTTTGTGATTGAGCTAGTTTAATGTCTATTGCTTTGATGAATTCCAAATTCCTATCTACAGGTATGATACCATATCGCATTTGATTAGTAGTTTAGTCGCATTTGATAGATTCAATTTTTTATTTTTTATTTTGTTAAAGTTCTAGTTTTTGCCAGGATATCTTTTTGTTTGTAAAAAGACAAAACTCTGTAACTCTCGAAAATTAGTTTGGACAGCACACCATGTGTTGACTAATGTTATCTTTTCTGTAGGGTTAGAGTAGAATTATTTCCTTTTGATGCTTTAATAAAGAAAAAAAATAACTTTCATCATTGCTATGCTGGTTAAAATAAACACCATGCCTGTGTGGAGCAACATCCCCACTTAGAGTAGAAAATCATTGCAATGAAGGGATAAAAATAACCTTGTCTTTTGTGTCTTCAAAGGGATAGGTATTATGCTCTCCCCTTGAATGGGTGATCAAAAAACCATACTCTCTTCTTTCACGCTTTCCTTTATTTTATGCAATTAAATCCTTTAGAAGGTCTTCCCTCCTGAGTTTCCCTTAGGGCACCATTAAGGCCGGTAAGAGGGGAATGACCTAAGTGGCCAATGACTAAATCCAAGTAATCCAAGCCACTATAATCAAATGAGTATGTATTGAAAATCATGTGCGACGAGTGTTACATGCTATCACAATGACATTATGCCTCCCCTAGTGCCTATACGGTGCATTAAAAATTGTAGAGCGTAAACTCTACAAACTAGGAGACCTCCCTCAACGAAGTGTAAAACGTTGCTGATTGTGACCACTTGAACGAAACCTTGTCTAAACACCATAGAAATTAGAAGCCAAGTTGAGTCAATAACCAGACACTTGAATTATCATAGTGCAAGGGTGGGGAAGAGACTGCCCCCAAGACACTCACCATATATCTCCTAGGATAACAGGCCAATTGAATAGCAATCTTCTTTGGTCTAATTTCCAGAAAAAGGCAAAAAAATGGGCGCACCCTAGTGTGTGACATGATTCTTTGAGCTGATGGAGTATCAAGATATGGGTTGTGGTAATACTTGTGACCTTTTGACATTAGGAGAATCTGTCTAATATCGAATTGCCCAAATACAACGGAAACAAAACGGGGTCTTTAAAAAGATTCCAACATTCATGGAAATCTGAAAAACTTTCGTAAACAATTGCTATATTCATGGTTTTATTCTTTTTGATGTTACTGTTGTGTCATTTTCTATACTTGAACAAATTCAAAATAGTGGAAGATACAAATCAAAACAAAGTCAAAACTTTCAGTCTCCAAAAAGATCAAAATTTCAAACAAAGACAAGTTTCAACAAGGTCAAAACCAAACCTTTTGCAAAAATTCAAAGATGATGAACATGTTACTTTCAAGTGATCATAGGTCCTAGGTATTCAATTCACGTAGGAGTCCCATTATAATCATGATGTAAAGTCTTTGCACAAGTCATTCCACAAAATTGTCTTAAGGTTAGTATTGCATCAGATTATAGGAATCATACCTAAGTCCATGGGTATTAGAGGAGATGGAGAACTCCCATTTGAACAACCAAATCTTGGGCCAAACAATGACCAACTACAAATAATTGATGGCTTAGACAACCTTGCTTGGGAAGTAAGAGTCAATCATGCCCAATATGATATAGTTGAGGCCATCATAGATGATGAAATCCGAAAGTCTGTTCATCTCGATGAAAAGCTAAGGAGAAAGATACAAAGAGCAGCTCAGAAAGAAGCCATTAGATAATTGGTAGAGAAAACCATAGCAACATTCCTTAAACCGTGTTAGTAGAGACAATCATTTTAGGTATCATTCATTTTTATACTCTGCATAGTCTACATAGTAGTCTTCAATGCATGGGTCTAAAAGGAAATGAGCAATTCCCATTTGAACAACCCAATCTTGGGGCAAACATCATTGAATTAGAAATAATTGACGTCTTAAATATCCTTGCTGAAGAATTGATAATTGATCAAAACCAATACAACATAGTCCAGGTTGTCATAGATGAAGAAGTTCAAAAATTAGTACAAATAGACATAGACCTCGAAAACTAAATTAAAAAAGAGGCAGAATTTGAAGCTTTATGGCAATATGCTAAAAATCTCATACTCAAATTTTGAAATCCTAGATAGCAAGTCATCATGTTCATAAATCAGGTTGTCTGCATTTTAGGAAGTCATAGAAGTATATTTAGTTGCATTTAACCAAATCTCACATAGACATCTTAGAGAGTCAATATCACTTCAAAACAATATTCATGCCATTAATGCATGCTCAAAAGGCAAAAAATTCAAATGGATCCTAACAAAGACCCTCTGGTCAGCCCAACATGGAATATGGATCTATCCACACAACAACAAACATAAGGTTACACACCCACAACAATGTCAACAAACCTAAACAAGATGCCTTCCCTTGATGAAATACGACATAATTTAACAAAGGAAGAGCTTGAAGCAGCCCAACAAGATCCCACAATATTAATGATTCTCAATGCTCTCATTAATAGTGACAGAGATAGATATCTCACTCTCTTAGTACAAAATGGAGCCAAATTACTGCTAGGGGTAGATATTTCAATAATATTTCCACAAGGTGTGACATTAAACCATAAAATACCTCAAATACCTATTACAATGCAGACACAAGCAACAATTGCTACAAAAATGCAATGCATATCTCAAAATGCAAATATGGCTACAATCTCAATACAGTCAATAGTGACACCAACAAATACCAATCTTATAACATTGACAACGCCAAATATGATGCTACAACATCCAATAACTTATGCCTGTACCTTGGCGGATACAACTCCACCAATGGTTTCGGTCGGTTTCACCCATAGTGGTCAAAATGTGAATCAAGGGATAACAAGCTTGGCTCAGCCAAATACCACTCCACAATTCACATACTTCACACCACCTACTGGGACTTAGGGTACACATCTACCTAGTCTGTCTACATTTCAACAAGCTCAAAGGTATTCAAACACTATTCCTTTTGTGGGAAACATTCAACAAATCAATACACCAATAACTCAAACAGAAATTCTGACTCAACAAATGGAGAACCTTCAAAAATAAATGACCAATATGCAAGCGGGGAATGATAAAAGAGCTATACAATGGAAGATCTCTATCTGTATCCCTTTGACAGAAAATTATACATGCCACCATTTCCCCCACACTTCGAAACTCCAAAGTTTGATAAATATTGAGGGAAAGGAGATCCTCGAGGCCATATAAGAATTTTTTACAACATGTATTAAAGTTGCTCACAATGATACATACTTGATGAGACTATTCTCCAAAATCCTAGGAGGAACAACATTAGAATGGTTTTCTCACCTTCCACCAAAAATTACTTCATGGGGAAAATTGGTTGAATTATTTATATCCAACTTTTCCTTCAACATAGATAATCCAATTACCTTAATGGATTTATGTGAAACAAAGCAAAAAGAAGGTGAAACCTTTTCTGTATTCTTACAAAGATGGAGAGGTCTATATCATAGATGTCTAAGTCACATCCCTGAAGCAGAGTAAGTAGACATATTTAATAAAAAAATTGTACCTTCAATTAAATATCCATTGCAAATGCAATGCCTGAATAATTTCAAAGACATAACATAAAAATGAATCAAATGTGAGAAAGGCTTGTTAGAACAAGGGATATTGAAACAGCACAAGGATAGTGGAACAACCACCAACACAAACAATGAAAGGACAAAATTCTGGACTAGAAAAAAAAATGTCATAAATTATGGAGTTGTTGACACAGGGGTTGTAAACAGAGCACAACCAATAGTATCTGTACAAGGACCAACTGATAAGAACTAGTCTCAGATAAGAAACACCAGTGCACTACAGTCAAATAATCCAAGGCCTCCAAGGATAGGCGCACCTAGAAGGAACTTTGCACCCCTCGGGGAACCCATTGAATCAGCACTGAAGAAGTTGATATAGAGATATGCTATAATTTTACCAGAAGCTAGGCCATATGAACTAGGTCCATTTAAGCCCACTTAGTGGAATGATAATGACTTCTGTGAATATCACTGCAATAAAGGTCACAAGACAATAAGTTGCTACAAATTAAAGAACCTCATTCAAGATCTAATTGATCAAGATGACATTAAAGTGGATAATAATAAAGCACCAAACACAAATCATACCATTTTCAAAGATCCTTTTGTCAAACATGACAAAGGAAAGGCTTCTAGTTCTAATGCACAAAATAATACTGCCAATTATACCAATGTAGCATTCGACTATGCCATTAACACACTAAGTGAAGGACAATGAACCCTAAGAGCAGAGATTGTGTCGTCATTACTAGAAGAACAAAAGTCACATTACAAGGAGTTCCTTCAATAAATAGCAATTACAATATGGTGGATTAGTTGAAACAAACGCCAACCCAAATTTCATTTTTTGAGCTATTGCACATATCACCAGCTCATAAAGTAGTCCTGGATAAAGCCTTGCAAGACTCAGTTGTTGCTAGAGATATTGATGAGAACACATTTCAATCTATGGTTGGAAACTTGGCAGCTTCAAAGGTCGCATTCACTGAGCAAGATATTCCTACAAACTGACCTATGCGTAATGATCCCTTACACTTAGAAGCTTTTGTTGATTGAAAAAAGGTTTGAAGAGAACTTATAGATGGTGGTGGTAACCTCAATATATGCACTCTACATTTGATCAAAGCTTTAGGAAATTCTGAACATTATATTGATCCTACCAAGAGAATCAATATCAAAGCCTATGATGATGAGGAACACCCTTCTAAGGGCGTGGTGACTTTACCAATACAAGTGGGACTAGTTACAAGAATTATCACCTGTCAAGTCCTAAATAGAGAATTGGGATACAATATGTTGTTAGGTCGCCCATGGATACATACAATGCAAGCAATACCATCAACTTTTCACCAATGTGTAAAGTTCCCATACAATGGTATAGAGATCATTGTTCATGGTGACCCAAACCCCTTTCAACACTGTAATTATTTACGGGCAAGCTTAGACAATCAAGTACCAAACAATCAGGAAACTCCTATTCACCTGCAAATGGAATCATTATCAATTGAAGACAATAGACCAACCACATCTTCTTTGCATATTAAAGAAGTTTGTTGTGGAGAATATTTCATTTCAAGCACATCAAGCGGCAAATAATCTTCATTTTCTCCTTGATCCTTTGAGAAGCCTCAAAATACACAAGTAAAACAAGATAAGGGAAAAGGAATAGTAAAATATTTAGATTATTGTTCTTTCATTAGATGGGGTGACTTACAAGAAGAATCTCTAAATGAAGATATCAATCACTCGATATATAGAGAAGAATATGACATGATAGTACCCAAGATAACATTGCATTAATATGGAAATGGCTACAAGATGTTACAAAGACATGGGTATGATGGCACCAAAGGATCAGGACTCCAAAATCAAGGAATATTAGAGCTTGTTTTACCATAGGAAAACCCAAAGAATCAAGGCTTGGGATATAAATATGTGCCACCAATAACAGAAGCCAGACAATGAACATTGGATATATTGAACAAGACAAGGTTACCCTCAGAGTTCATACCCATAAAACAGTCGTCAACAAACATGGATTTCTCCCCACCTCAGAAAAGAAATCAACTACCAAAATCTCTTGTCACAGAATCAGATGGTGAAGACACGAGGCAAATCCTGCAAGAACCTACCACATAAACATCTATAAGTATAGTACCTGAATCATCTACACAAGCAAACATAGCAATAGATACAAGCTTAGAACCAACAGATGAACCAAACCCTTGGTTATTGTCAATACCCAAGAGAAAGGACTACAAAACCTCCATTTGAATCAGATGAAGAAAGATTGCAAAGACTAATACAGGCTTGAGAAGGGTATCCACAATACAAAGAAGATCCACTCAAAATCACTTACCAGAACAAGAACAGATAAGTGATACAAAATCAGGAAGTGAAACATACATAGAAAGCATCATGGATTCTCATGACTATGAATTTCCATCTTATAATGAAGATGACCCATTACCAATTTATGATGAAGAAACAACATATCATAATCAAGTATGCATGATATCTGGATCTGCTAAATGACAAGAAACAAAGACTTGCACCTCATGCATCCATGCTTGATTGACTGGGGGCAAGAAGGAAAACCACAATTAGATTGGTTTCAAAATGATGAAGCCATAGTAGAATTCTTGGGTGCAAGGGATGGATTACCTTACACTGACTGCAAAGTTGGTTATGCAGTAGATCTAGATAGAACTGCATACTTTGGAGAAGCAAGCTCCTCTCTTAATAGCAACAATGACAATCAAGCTGAACACATGATCGATGCCCTACCTATTGATAAAGAATGATCAACATTATTGGTAGAAGAAACTAAGGAAATCAACATCGGCGATGCTGAGAAGGTTCGTAACATTCACCTGGATAAATCCCTTGATCCATTGGTGTTGGAAATAAGCCACACCTAGACCAACGATGGATTGGTCCAAGAGGGGCCAGTAGCTCAGTGGTAGAGCACTCCAGCAGCTTATGGAGGGTCCTAGGTTTGAGTCCTAGCTGGTCCATGTCTCAACATGGTATCAGAGCCAGGTCCAGGCTACAAGCCCCAAGAACACGAGAGGTGTGGCTTAAGGGGGGGTGTTGGTGTTCAAAATAAGCCACACCCAAACTGATGATGGACTGGTCCAAGAGGGGCCAACAACTCAGTGGTAGAGCACTCCGACAGTGTATGGAAGGTCCTAGGTTCGAGTCCTAGTTGGTCCATGTCTCAACAATTGGAAAAAGAGAAATTTATCAAATTCTTTAAGCAAAGACCCATCAATTTTGCATGGTCTTATGTAGATATGCCTGGGTTAGATCCAGAATTGGTCTTACATCACTTGCCTTTAATTCCAGGGGTAAAACCGTACAAACAAAAGCTCAGGAAAATGCACCCTCACATAGCCTTGTTAGTCAAAATTTAGTTACATAAATTATTAGATGTGGGTTTCATCAGACCTATAGACTATGCTGAATGGATTTTAAATCTAGTCTCGGTATCCAAGCATATTGGAGGAATCAAAATTTGCACTGACTTCAGAGATCTTAACAAGGCTTATCCCAAAGATGACTTTCCACTTCCTAATATGGACACCATAGTAGACTTAACAACTGGAAATGAAATGCTATCACTCATGGATGGTTTTTTCGGTTATAATCAAATCAAAATTATACTAGAAGATCAACCGAAGACAACATTAACTTGTCCATGGGGAGCCTATTGCTAGAATGTGATGCCATTTGGCCTTAAGAATACAGGTGCCACTTATCAAAGAGAAATGACTACCTTGTTTCATGACATGATACACACAATTATGGAAGATTATGTAGATGACTTGCTAGCAAAATACAAAACAAGGGATAGTCACTTAAACATATTGGCTAAGATCTTTGATAGACTTGAGCAATACAATGTAAGACTGAATCCAAAAAAATGTGTCTTCAGGGTAACCTTTGGTAAACTCTTGGGCTTCATTGTATCCAATCGTGGAATTGAAATAGATCTAGAGAAAGTGAAAGATATTTTACACATGTCATCACCTGCTACACTCAAGCAACTTAGAAGTCTACAAGGGAGATTACAATCCATAAGGCACTTCATAGCCCAATTGGTAGAAAAGTGCCAACCATTTCAACATCTTCTAAAGAAAGGTGTTATATTTAAATGGACACAACAATGCCAGGAGGCATTCGAGAAACTAAATGAATACCTATTATCCACTCCAATATTGGTTCCACCTGTAAATGGGAAACCACTACTCCTATACATAGCTACAACAAATTCTTCTTTAGGCGCTCTCCTAGCACAACAAGATGAACAAGGAAAAGAGAGAGTTGTCTACTACACCAGAAAACACTCATCGGATATGAACTCAACTACACACAAATAGAAAGAGTATATTTTGTAGTAGTCTTTGCATCACAAAAACTAAGACATTATATGTTGAGTCATAAAGTACAACTTGTTGCACAATTTGATCCACTAAAATACCTGATGAATATAGCAACACCAATTAGAAGACTTGCAAAATGGGTCATGATACTCAGTGAATTTGACATCGAATATGTCAGTAGAAAGGATATAAAATGACAATCATAGCAGACCAAATTGAAGAAGCACCTTTATAAGATAATCATCCAATGATAATAGATTTTTCAGATGAATCGGTATTTACACTATTAACATAGACACAATGGAAATTATTCTTTGATGGTTCACATACAAATAATGGAGAAGGAGTAGGAATTCTATTCATAACTCCTCAAGGAGATTCAATTCCCAAATCATTCAGGATTAGTTTCCCTTGTACCAACAACATTACTGAATACAAAGCCCTAATGGCAGGAATATGCATTACACTACAATGGAAGATCCAAGATCTACAGGTCTTTGGAGACTCACAACTCATCATTAATCAAGTCAATGATGATTACAATACAAAAGATGATAAGTTACAACCATACAAATAATTGGTAGAAGAATACAAGAAACAATTCACCAAGATCACATTTGAACAGATTCTGAGATTGCAAAACAGTGCAGCATATGCAATTGTGACATTAGGATCTCTCTTGGATATGCCAAATAGTGGAACTCACTTTGAATTTCAAGTGAAACAAATCATTGTCCCAACTTATGAAATACCATCTTCTGAATATGTTTGTATGATAGCAGGACTTGAGTCTCCATGGTACAGAGATATAACATGTACGTACATGATAAATATGTACCTCCTGATCTTTCATAGAATGAAAGGAAACCACTCATCCAACAATTGTCAAAACATGCAATTATTGCTGATACTTTATACAAAAAAAGTATAGACAACACCTTACTCAGATACCTTGATATTCAGGAAGCACAAATCGCTTAAAGAAGTTCATGATGGAATATGTGGCATATGTTATTTTGGACTCACTCTAGCAAAAACACTGTTGCAAATAGGTTATTATTGGCCTATAATGGAAAAGGACGCTTACAAGTATGTCCAAAAATACAAGAAATGCCAAATACATGGGAATCGTATTAATGCACCTGCTCAAGATCTTTAGCCAATAACATCACCATGGCCATTTTCACAATGGGGATTAGATCTTGTAGGAAAAATAAATCCTACCTCCTCCCACAGACATAAATTCATTCTCACAGCTACAAAACATTTCACGAAATGGGTAGAAGCAATTCGATGCCTTTCACAATAGGAAAACAAATAGAAAAATTCATCCTGAATTACATCATTTGTAGGCATGGGGTACCTATGTGCATTGTGACTGATAATAGATGACCCTTTAAAAATTTAGAAGTTAGCAAGCTTTTTGAACAATTTAAAATCCAGCAACGTTTTGCAACACCCTACTATCCCCAAAGAAATGGTCAAGCTGAGGCAACAAACAAAGCTATTTTAAAAATATTAAAGAAAGTTGTCAATGATAGTGGACGAGATTGGCATCTCCAACTTAACCCATCTCTATGGGTTTCTCGAACTAGTATACGTATGGCAAACAATACAACACCATTCTCTCTGGTTTATGGAGAAAAATCCATTTTATCTATTGAAGTAGAATTGCCATCCCTAAGAGTCTCTCTTAAAAACATTATCTGAGAAGAAAACTATAGAGTAGAACGTTTGCAAGAATTAGAATTCCTAGATGAAAAATGACAAAGCGCTCTAAACCATTTACAATGCTACCAAAATAGAATGAGAAGAAGTTACAACAAACGAGTCAACCCACATTGCTTTGAAATAGGAGATATCATCCTTAAAGAAAATCAAAGGAATCTTGTTGAACATGAAAAACTAGGAAAGTTTGAACCTAACTGGTTAGGTCCTTTTGTCATAACGAAAGTAATTAGAAATGGCGCTTATCATTTGCAAACAATGGAGGGAGATTTACTCCCTGACCCCATCAACAATATGCACCTAAAAAGATATAACATCTAAGGGTGGGTTCATTTCAATTTTTAGTACTACATTCACATATTTCTTTACCGCATTGCATTCTCATATATTTACATCAATAAAACAAGGTGATTGTCTGAGTCATTCACCTGCTTGCACTGAAAGGAATGAAGGTTGTCTCATTTCTTAGATACTTGTTCATGAAGTCTTTAGGAGGTTTTTAGTCATTCATCTTCAATGTCACATTGTGATTAAGCTTTATCCTTGGTTGGGTAGAGGTTTCCTTATCAAGTCTTGTTACCAAAAATCTATCAATTTCTATATCTCACACATTAATCAGAAGCTCTAAGTCATTATAGATACCTAGTTGGTCACATGGCTAGTGAAAAATCCAATATTCTACTTCAGTGCCATTGTAATTGTCATACCCAAGTAGGTTTCATTATTTACAAGTCAAGGCAAGGAAAAAAAAGAAAAAAAGTGTAATGTTAATCTCAAGGCAAAACAAACAAAAAAATGATATATTATTGAAATATCACGCATACAAGTGTGACATAAAAGAGAAAGCTTGACTATGAGAACATGCAAATAACTCCATCAAGGCTATGGATGCCTATTGGCAATGGAGAAATGTTTGAGAGATTATAGTGCATAACCTCGTTGGAGCCCTAAAGGCTTTCTGGCAGCGAGGCTCTATCCAGGATGCTTTTGAAGTAAGAATAACTCATGTAGCTAGCCACATAGGATTCCAAGGGTCTTTGATGGTTATAAAAGTTGGAATGAACTCAAACACACACACATGGGCAAAAGAAGATCAAAGTTTCAAGAATTGATGGAGAATTTTTCCGCGCCTCCATTCATAAATCTTGGTTACATAGTGTGCTAGGTTGGATGGTCTAAGTCTTTTGAGAATGGATTGAACTCCTATCTCTGAAACATTTCATACCTTTAATCCAATTAGTGCATGTTAGAAAGAAAGACACACATTCATCCTTGTTCGAATAGGAACTGCATTTTTGTCATGCATCCTGCATTAGCATAACTCATATAAAAAATTTATTGTCTCCACTACATTATGCATCATCATGTTATCATCATAGGTTTGTATACTTGGGGGCATACCTGAAGAAATTCTAAAAATCATAAAAAAGTCCTGAAAAAATCAATCAAAAACATTCACAAAATGTCATGAAAAAATTAAAAATCATTAAAAGTCCTGAAAAAATCAATAAAAAAAATCACAAAATGTCATGAAAAAATTAAAAAAAATAAAAAATCAAAGCAAGAAAGCATGGGCCATCCATCAAATCAAATCAAGAACAAGAAAACTCTCAAAGTCTACAATCAAAATGATCACACGTCTTGTTAATCAATCTATTGATCAAACTCTATCAAACATCAACATGTCTTATACAAGAAAGGGTATACTCAAAACCAGATAGATCAGTCTTATACGAGGTACTGATTCTTTTAAACCAGACATTCCTATCAATGATCACACAAATCAAAACAATGACATAGTTTAGTATGACTGCTGGATTTTGTCCAAGTTAGTCTTATCTTTATCAATTAATGGCAGGTCATGTTTCATCAATAACAAAAACATTTGAAAACCATAAAAATAACAAAACATTCAGAAAAAGTTTTGAAAAAATCAAACAAAAACATCAAAAAAGAAATATATCAAAAACATATAAGGTTGAAAAACCAAAATAAATTAAAAAAACACCACAAATACAAAAACATCAAAAAATCAAGCCTAGAAAATATTACACCGCAATTGATGTAAAAATCCTACGCAATTGCTAATATTATACCGCAATTGATGTTAAAATCTGGTCCAATTGATATCAAAATCCGGTGCAATTGCTAAAATCCACCACGATTGCTAGAATGGGGCAAAACACAAAAAAATCAAAATATCAATTCACAAAATACCAACACATTCAAATATCAATTGAAAACTTGCAATAAACATGTCTCGCAAGAATCAAATATCCTAGCAGCTTTCCAGCAAACACTTCACACGAAGTTAAACAAAGGATACAACTATCTTGTCAAAACATTTGCAATCAACCTGATCAACTGTCTAATCTACCGAATCACTATGAAACTATCAACTTGATCAACATCTTGTCTTAAATAAAATCTTTACACTCAAAACCAAATAGATCGGTCTTATATGGGGTCCAAAACTTCTAAAACTAGAGATTATCAAAATCACCTCAAATATATCAAAGTAAAGGCACAGTCAGTCTAACTGCTGAGTTTTGTCTATTTTTGGTCGACTCTTTTTATCAAATTGGTGAAGATCGTTTCTTTTAGCTACTCAAGGATGTCCAAAAGTGACTAGAGAAGCCATGATGGGCATGATCGTTTTCTTTGTTTTCTGTTTGTGGTTTCAACCAATGAAGTTCTGGTGAAATTTCTCTAGTGGGTGTCTTTGATAGGAGCATTCAGCTAGTGAATGCTACACATACCTCGAGCCCTAGTGTAATTCCCAGAATGGAGGTTCATTCCTTATCTTTTACATGTTTGTTTCTTTGCAATGAGATATCTATACATCTTGGTTCGTCATAAGCTGGTGTAATAAGCTCCATTGTTATATAATAAGGCTCAATGATGATAATGTATTGCACTACGAATAAAGAAATGAATACTTTCTCATCAAAATTTCTATCATATCATCCATTATCACATCAAAATCTAGAATAAACAAAGATTGATTCAGTTGATTGATCATTTTATCTCTATTCTACGTCTAACAACTAACAACTCTTCTAAGATCCTCAACATGTATCTTGACACATAAAAAATATAAGCATCATCACATTGCATGTTCACTATCATTTCATACTCATAATAAATTTTTCATCGACCATTATGCATTACTGCATGATATCACATTCATATTGCATTCATCATCACAATAAAAAATACATCATGAACACATATTATATATCATAAATAAATGTGTCAAAATACATCGTATCTACAACATCAAAATCAATATCCAATCTCTCAACCTCTATCAGTAGGTGCATCTCGACTACCTCCAGCCTGTCCTGACGGTGCTCCAGGTGGACCCATCACTCCCCCACTGCTAGTTTGTTGAGATGAAGATAGACTCGATCTTCTCCTTATGAAAGCACTAAAACTAGGTTCCCTCTGACCCTCAGGAATAGCCCTCTCATAAACCTGCCGATAATAAATAGCCTTCTGCGCAGAAACAAAATATCTATTTTCCTGGCTACGTGCCTCCGTCATTGGCCCAAATAAATGATCATATGCATCCATAGTAATCTGTGTTCTCCTAACTGCCTCATCCATCTCTCTCTGTAATCGATCTCTATCAGCAGCTATCTGATCCCTCTGAGCAATCAACTCATCCATCACATGTTGATACTGATCTCTATCCCCCCTCCGCCGCTGTCGCACAGTGGCAACCAAGTCCTCTAAATGCCTAACCTAATCTCTCAATCCCTCCTCATCTCCTCTATCCACACCTACATACTCTGCAGCCCAGGGTATCTCCACATCATATCCATCATCCCCGACCTCATCCCCATCAATGCTCAATGACCCTGATCCTGACTCATCACTCTCATTAGAACTGCTCATAGATGCAGTCTCTCCACCAATATCAACATTCTTCTCTCAACCTATACCTCCTCTGCCTCTACCTCCTACATCTCTAACTCCTACATCTCTACCTCCTCCACCTCTACCTCCTCTACCTCTACCTCCTCCATCACTAACTCCTCCAACCCTATCCTCTCCACCTCTCCCTTTGGGACCCCTGCCATGTCTCATCTACTCAGAACCAATCAGAATTGTCATATATGCCAAAGGTATAGGCTTGTGATGTATCCATCATACACTATACTGCATTGTAAACCCTGTATCCTCTACACCAAGCCACCATCACCATAAAATAGGAGCAAGAGCATCAAACTTAGCAATAACAATGTGAGGCTGAACACAAGCATCCCAATCACCAACCTCTGGAGTAGTATGAGCAAAATAAGCTATCATGTCTGGAATACCCTGTACTTCCCCGAACTATTTGAGAATGTTGGCATATGATGAAGTGATGTTAATGTGTGTTGTCATTGATGTCAATAAGTGCTCTAGAAGGATGAAGATCAAAAGATGTTGTCATTAATGTTTGAGCAAAGGAACTGGTATGTATGGAGATTGGCAGCGGTAATGGAAAACCGAAATGGAGTGGACTGGTATTGGGGCTCATGAAGTAGGACTACTGGTTGATAATCTAGGGTTATCGGTATTGGCTTATGCAAAACCAACCAGTTCATGTGTTAAAGATCGAGCAGGTCTGAGATGATCTAATGGTGGTCGCTATACCGCTATGGGAAAGCATTCGACTGTTAATTGTCGTGACTTGGCGACAAAGCACGTGCAGAAAAGGTGAAGTAGCCTAGGCGTTAAGGATAGAGAAGGTTGAGGGAAGATCTATGGTCGTTGCTATACCGCAAGATGAAGATGCTCGATAGTTATCCCTTGTGATATGGTGACTGATGAGGTGGTCGGTCCAAGAAGCATCTAGGTGGATCTTGGTGCAAATCAGGTAGTGACACGTGGTAGCCGCACGAGAAGAGAGAGTAGCTCAGATAAGTTAAAGTTAGAATGAATGCATTAATGTCCAACCTTAGGAGTGCATGTTTTTCCTATCCAGTAGGTGAAAAACACAGGATGGATCATTAATTTGAAGTTGCAAAAAAAGGTTGAACGATGCTAGATGCAAAATAATTCAGGATCTGGTTTAGCTCATCTCCTGAAAAGCTTGAATGATGCTAGAAGCAGAATCTTTTGTGATCTGATTTAGATTGTATCTTGCTATGTAATGAATTTGAATGGTCAGGATTGGACTGCTTGTAAGCAGATGGTTAGGATCGAACCGTTTTTGTAAAACTTAGGTTTAGGGTTTATGCTTGTGACAGAGTGATTATCTATAAGGTTGATGAAGTTCAGATTTTGTTATGTTGGCAAATGTTGTGTATGTGTGTTCGCTTAATGGGAGACTGGATGCTTGCCAAACCAGAGTATGTGTTCTGTAGAGTGTGATTGCAGAAGAGAGGAGCTGAAAAGGATCTACTCTAGCAAGGAGTGCTATCTCTAGATCGGTTTTTACCTGTTATTTTCTAACCACTTCAACAGTTGGTAAATTCCTTAACCGGTAAGCTTTAGTAGGCTTTTATTGTAATTCCTTTAACCAGGTGACTCAAGCTCATTGAGTTAGTTAAATCCTCTAGCAAGGTAACTCTTGACAAGGTTTCTATCCTTAACTAGATTCTATAGCCATCTCTTAACTGGGTGATCCCTAACAGGATCAGTTCCTAACAGAACCTTATTGGAAAGTCTTTAACCAGACTAGCCTCCTAACAGAGAGGACTTCAAAAAAGTTCAAAACAAGCTTGTGGGTATTCATCCCCATCGTGGGTTTTCCCTTTTGGGTTTCCACATGAAAAATCTGTGTCATGTGTTGTGTATTTTTCATGTGATGGTTGAGCAGTCTTTGTTAAGTTGAATATGTATGCAATGCTAATAGTGGTGGTATTACTAATGCAACTCATGCCTGATCAATCCGGTGAAATTGCTATCTAGATTTGAGATTCTTTGTATGCCCTCAGTAGTATTCTTGTTTTACCGATCTAGCTGTCTGAAGTATTTCAGTTAACCGATATTGCTATAGTTTGTAGTGGTACTAGTAAACCGGTTATCAATGGTCTAAACTATCAAAGTTTTGGAGAGAGTTTTTTGTCTGTACTGATTCACCCCCCCTCTCAGTACTGATTAGGATCTTAGAGATTCATCATTATTCATCAATTGGTATCAGAGAATCTCTAGGTCCTTGTTGAATAAGCTTAACCATTTGAGGTAAAAGATCCTATCTCAATGATGAGAAGAGAAGGTCCTAAGTTCAATAGGGACAACTTTAAAATATGGAAGGATATAATGAATATATATATCAAGAGTCTAGGTACTCAACACTGGAGTTATGTTGAAAATGTCTTTGTAATCCCTACTGGCACCTTAACTGATGATCAAAAAAGACAAATACAAGAAAATGGACAAGTCATGGAAGCCCTTATTAGCAGCTTGTTCGATATAGAGTTTATTGATGTGCAAGATAAGGACAATCCTAAAGATGTATGGGACACTCTAGAAACCATTTATGGTGGTGATGAGCATGTTAAGCAGGCTAAGGAAGAGAGCCTCAAAGGAAAGTTTGAAGACATGAGGATGGTTGAAGGTGAGACCATTCAATAATATGGCATAAGGATCAAGACTGTGGTTGGAGATATCAAGAGCACTGGTGGAACAATTGATGATGCTATTGTTGTTAGTAAAGTTCTGAGATCACTCTTACCGATATATGCAATTAGGGTTGTCACTATTTAGGAGCTAAGGTCTATCGACAAAACCAAGGTATCTGTAGACTCTATTATTACAAAATTGTCTGCATATGAATTGAATAGCTATGATGGAAGTGTTCAAAAGATTGAGTTAGCCTTTAGGATGTCTGCTTCCTCCACACCGACCAGGAAAGGAAAAGAAGTTAGCACTAGTTATGAATCAAGGCCTAACAAAAAAATGGACGATGAGGAGATTCTGATGGAGTTTGAAGCTCTTCTTGCCAAGAGACTTCCAAAAGGTACCAGAAAATACAGAGGTAAGCTCCCTTTGAAGTGCTTTTCCTGCAACAAGATAGGACATATAGCTGTTAACTGTCCTAACAATGACAATAAGGATAAACTGGAGAGGTTTAGGAAGTATAAAGGAGTAGGGAGAAGAAAATTCCTTTTTGCATTGGATGAAGGTGCTACTGATGAAGAGTCTGAGGATGAAGAAAATGAGGACATAGTATTTGTAGCCGCAAAGGAGGAGTTGTCTAATTAGAAATCCCTTGTCTCACATATTGACAACTCTAACGAATGGATCATTGATAGCGGGTGTTCTCATCACATGACTGGTGACTGGAGAAAGTTTCTATCACTTGAAGAATATGATGGTGGTATTGTCCGGTTTGGCAATGATGCACCATGTATGGTGAAAGGAAAAGGATCCATCTCACTGAATGGAAAGGGCAGTGCATATGATGTCTACTAGGTGGAAGGGCTTAGGCATAACCTCTTGAGTGTGGCCTAGCTAAACAATAAAGGATTGATGCTGGAATTCAAAGGTGGAGTCAACAAAATAATTGTAAAGAATGGAGAACTTATTGCCACTTGTAAGAAGACTAGAGGAAACCTGTTTTAGTTGAATTCCAAAACCAGTCAATACCTGATGGCAAAATTTGATGACAATTGGATATGGCATAGGAGACTTTGTCATGTAAATTTTGACAATATTGTGAAGGTTAGCAAGATCAAGGTAGTAAGAGGATTGCCTTTGCTAAACGAACTGAAAAATGCTCTATGCAAAGAATGTCAACTTGGGAAGATTCCTTCCTCAACATTCAAAGGTAAGTCTTTTTCAGTAGAGAACTTACTTGATTTAGTGCACACCAATCTGTGTGGTCCTATGAAAACCATAAGTATTTAGGGAGATCAGTATTTCATGATTCTTACCGATGACTACTCAATAATGATGTGGGTCACATTCTTGAAAGACAAATCAAAGGCATTTGGAAAGTTCAAACCCTTTAGAGCACTGGTGCAGAAAGAGAGTGACAGAAGAATAAAATGCCTAAGAACCGATCAAGGAGGTAAGTTCACTTCTGATGAATTCAACAAGTACTGTGAAGAGAATGGTATCAAGAGGCAGTTGTCCACCCCAAGGACACCACAACAAAATGGCATAGTAGAAAGGAATAACAGGATTGTAGTTGAAGCGGCCAGAACAATGCTGATCCAAGGAAAGGTTGCTCACACTTTTTGGAGAGAAGTGATGAGCATTGTAGTCTATACTATGAACCGGGTACTCATCAAGAAAGGTAAAGATAAAACACCTTATGAGTACTGGACTGGGAAGACTCCCACTATGAGTTATTTCAAAGTGTTTGGGAGTAAATGCTATATTAAGAGAGGTGAGCATTTGAGCAAGTTTGATGCCAAGTGTGATGAAGGAATATTTTTGGGATATTCCACTAAAAGCAAAGCTCTCAAGTGCTACAAAAATAGGACTTAGAAAATTGTTGAGAGAATCAATGTCATGGTTGATGAATCCCCTGAGGAGCCCGATGAAACCTGCAGTAAGAAAATGGAAGATGAAGTAGGTGTAGCCTTCTAGGAACTGACTAAGAAAGAAACAAGTAAAGACCTCAGTGTTCCTACACTGGTAGAAGCTATAGTTGATGAAGGAGAAGATGAAGCTAATAATGAAGAAGACAAGCAAGCGGAACCTGCTATAGTCATCCCTAGGTATGTAAGACTACATCATGATCCAAAGCAGATCATAGGAAACAAAGATGCAAGGATACTCACCAGGAGAAAAATGAAAGAAAAATCTTGCATGATCTCAGAACTTGAGCCTAAGACCTCTAGAGAGGCACTTACCGATAAAGACTGGATAATGACAATGGAAGAGGAGTTGTACGAGATAGAAAAGAATGCAACATGGTCCTTGGTACCCAAACTGGAACACAAGAATGTAATAGGTACCAAATGGGTCTTCAGGAATAAGCTGAATGAAGAAGGCACAATGGTAAGGAACAAGGCAAGACTTGTATGCAAGGGGTATGCTCTAGAAGAGGGAGAAGACTATGGTGAAACCTTTGCACCAGTAGCTAGACTAGAAGGTGTTCGAATGCTACTTGCATTTGTAACATTTAAGGGATTCAAGGTTTACCAGATGGATATGAAGTCTGCATTCTTGAATAGAATCTTAGAAGAAGTGTATATTGAGCAACCAAATGGGTTTGCTTTGTCAGAAGACAACAATATGGTGTGCAGATTACACAAAGCCCTGTATGGATTGAAACAGACACCAAGAGCATGGTATGAACAGCTACACTCTCATCTTGTGAAGATAGGATTTGAGAGAACAAGTGAGGATAGCAACATCTACCTAAAATCTAAAGGTGATCAGATTTTGATCTGTGAAGTATTTGTAGATGACACAATCTTCGAAGGAGATGATGAAATGAGCCATGCATTTGCAGATGAAATGAAAAAGGAGTTCAAGATGTCTCTAATTGGAGAGAATTTTTTTTTCATTGGTTTACAAATTCAGCAGATGAAAGAGGGTATCTTCATTACCCAGTCCAAGTATGTCAAAGAGGTATTGAAGACCTTTGGCATGGAGGAGAGAAAATAGGTTGGAACACCGATGGTGACCAGTTCCAAACTAACGAAGGAGGATGACACTGCATTAGTAGATGAGGATTACCATTCAATGATAGGTAAGCTTCACTATGTGGTGCACAACAGACTGAATGTTGCTCATGCTATGGGCATTGTAGCCTGGTTTTAGAAAAGTCCAAGAGAGTCCCACTTAATAGTAGTCAAGAGGATTCTTAGATATCTAAAAGGGACAATTGATTATGGATTGTGGTATCCATACAGTGGTGACTTTGATCTGAAAGTATTTACTGATGAAAATTGGGCAGGAAATGTGGACGACCAAAAGAGCACAACCAGTGGAGTTTCTCGGTGGAAGAATAGTCTCATGGATGAGCAAAAAGCAGAGTTGTATTTCCTAGTCTACAACTGAAGCAGAGTATGTGGCATCATTTATGAACTGCACTCAAGCAATCTGGATGAAGCATGTATTGAATGGCTTCAAAGTGGTCATATCTAAACTAGTGAGTATATTCTGTGATAATACAAGTGTAATTAATATCTCAAAGAATCCAGTATTGCATGCTAGAACTAAGCACATTGAGCTCAAGTATCATTTCTTGAGAGAAAAAGTTCAGAATAAAGAGGTTGCATTAGAACATGTTTCCAGTAAGGAGCAACTAGCTGACATATTCACTAAACCCTTACCGAAGACTACATTCACCTATTTGAGAGATGAATTAGGGGTTATGCTCCTTCATGAAGTTAATTGAAGATGTGGGCTCCACATCAGTCAGGTACTATAGTGTCACGATCTAACATGATTGATGTTTTGAAGGATGCTACTCCATAGGGAGAGCAACATAGTGGAGCTTGGAAGCTTGTGCCTCCACTTTGGCATTCCTATCAAAGGGGGAGAAGATATATGGAAAAATGCACACTGACCAGTCCAAATGGTGGCAGTGGTGATCGTTCGATCTTAAACCGGTATATGCTACTAAGCAATGATACACTAAGTATTTCCATCAATGACAAAGGGGGAGATTGCTAGCATATGATGAAGTGATGTTAATGTATGTTGTCATTGATGTCAATAAGTGCTCTAGAAGGATGAAGATCATAAGATGTTGTCATTAATCTTAAAGAAAAGGAACTGGTATGTATGGAGATCAATAACGGTAATGGACAACTAGAATGGAGTGGACCAGTATTGGGGTTCACCAAGTATGACTACCAGTTGATAATCTAGGGTTATCAGTTTTGTCTTATGCAAAACTAACTGACTCATGTGTTAAAGATCAAGCAGGTTTGAGATGATCCAACGACGGTCGCTATACCGTTAATCACCGTGACTTGGCGACAAAGCACGTGCGGAAAAGGTGAAGCAGCCCAGGCATTGAGGATCGAGCAGGTTGAGGGAAGATTTACGGTCCTCGCTATACCACAAGATGAAGAAGCTTGATAGTTATCCCCTACGACATTGCGACTGGCGAGGTGGCTGGTCCAAGCAGCGTCTAGGTGGATCTCAGTGCAAATTAGGGAGTGAAACGTGGTGGCCCCACCAGAAGGGAGAGTAGCTTAGGTGAATTAATGTTAGACTGAATGCATTAATGTCCAACCTCGGGAGTGCGCATTTTTCCTATCCAGTAGGTGAAAAATGTAGGATGGATCATTAATTTGAAGTTGCAGAAAAAGGCTGAATGATGCCAGATGCAGAATAATTCGCGATCTAATGTAGGTCATCTCCTGAAAATCCTGAATGATGCTAGATGCAGAATGTTTCACGATCTGATTTAGATTATATCTTGCTATGTAATGAATTTGAATAGTCAGGATTGGACTGCTTGTAAGCAGATGGTTAGGATCGAACCGTCTTTGTAAAACTTAGGTTTAGGGTTTATGCTTGTGATCGAGTGATTATCTATAAGGTTGATGAAGTTTAGATTTTGTTATGCTGGCAAATGTTGTGTGTGCGTGTCTTCTTAATGGGAGACTGGATGCTTGCCAAACCAGAGTATGTGTTCTCCAGAGTGTGATTGTAGAAGAGAGGAGCTGAAAAGGATGTGCTCTAGCAAGGAGTGCTATCTTCAGATCGGTTTTTACCTATTGTTTTGTAACCACTTAAACAGTTGGTAAATCCCTTAATTGGGTAAGCTTTAGTAGGCTTTTATTGTAATTCCTTTAACCAGGTGACTCAAGTTCATTGAGTTAGTTAAATCCTCTAGCAAGGTAACTCTTGAGAGGGTTTCTATCCTTAACTAGATTCTATAGCCATCCCTTAACCGAGTGATCCCTAACAGGATTAGTTCCTAACAGAACCTTATTGTAAAGTTTTTAACCAGACTAGGCTCCTAACAGAGTGGACTTCAAAAGAGTTCAAAACAAGCTTGTGGGTATTCATCCCCACCGTGGTTTTTCCCATTTGGGTTTCCATGTAAAAAATTTGTGTGTCATGTGTTGTGTATTTTTCATGTGATGGTTGATAAGTCTTTGTTAAGTTGAATATGTATGCAATGCTAATAGTGGTGGTATTACTAATGCAACTCATGCTTGATCAACCTGGTGAAATTGCTATCTAGATTTGAGATTCTCTGTATGCCCTTTGTAGTATTCTTGTTTTACCAATCTAGCTGTCTAAAGAATTTCTGCTAACCAATATTTCTATATTTTGTAGTGGTACTAGTAAACCGGTTATCAGTGGTCTAAACTATCAAAGTTTTGGAGAGATTTTTTTTTCTGTACTGATTCACCCCCCCCTCTTAGTACCTATTAGGATCTTAGAGATTCATCATTATTCATTAGAGAACACGACCAGGAAGATGTATATCAATAACCCTGTGACTACCCACGTCTTGACCGATAAGATATCTATGCTGTTGACAAAAAGGAAGATGTTGAGCATCATTAGTCGACCTAGGACAAGTAAGATAAGGTCTCCATGAGAAATACTATAAGATATCAATCTGATGACGCCAATACAAAATGTTACCTGATGCGCCTTGCCTCACACCAATAGTATACCCAAAAGCATATGGCTTCTCTGGCTCTAGATCTATACGTAATGCAGGAAGAAAAATAGCTATGTGTTCCCAAGCCCATGTCTGAAGCAAAATGATACCATATCCAACTGATTTTTGCTGCAAGTAAACAATCCCATGCATCTAATGATACAAAGTGGCAAGAAGACAAGGATCCCAAGCAAACATACATCTTTCAATATTCAAATCATGTATAACACGTCCCCATCCAACAAGAAAACCATGGGCCCGTCTATGAGGAATCAATAATCCAACAACAATACAAGCAAGAACAACAATGGGATCATCATAATTAAAATCATCCCAACAAATATCATAACAATCATAGATATGTAGATCCTACTCCTCACACTCGAACAATGTACACATAGCTGAAATACCATCATCACGATCAAAAGTAACTCTCCTACCAGATATCAGAATGTGTAAAATACACCACACATCCTCAAGTGTGATAGATGCCTCACCAGTCAGTAGATGAAAAGAACATGTTTTTTTGAATGCCATCGCTCAATCAAAGAAGTAATCATAGCCCTGTTGGCTGTAACCTCAGGAAAATGTGCTATATAATATAATCCAACTCATCATAACAAAGTGGTATCCTTTGCATCCAACTCATGACGTCGATCAAGACTATCTGGCCGTGTCTACCTAGCAAGAAGTACTGGATAATGTGCCTGCATTTGGAAAATATAAAAAAGAGTCAACTACAACATCAAAATTGTCAGGACACATAAAAAAGAAGAAAAAAGGCCTTTTATATCAATTGTGAAATAAAAGAAGAAAATGCGACATATTTATGCAAAATGTGACTCAAAATTATCATATGCGATACGATACTATCATATATGACATAATGTTATCATATGCGACACAATGTTATTGAAAGCGACATAAAATATCAAATGCGAAGCATTAAACTCATTTGTGACATGATTAAATCAATTGCGGCAATATCGATACTCAATTGTGAGATGAATAAAAAATAACACACCAAAAAATGGTTAAAAACTTTGCAAAATATAGACATAAACTGGCAAAACATCAGGCAACTCACCATGCCACTAGTGTCAGGAGGTCTCTGATAAGATCGCTCTTGCTTGGATAAATGCAACCTCGCTCTATGACCTGCCATTTCTCTCCAAGGACGCTAGAAGCACTAATATCTCTAAGGAATTCTTTCAAAACAAAACAATGCAAATGAGCTCAAATCCATACCAATCCTCAATTTATAAGCTCAAAATTAGGGTTTTTTCCAACATAAATGCTCATGGACCCCTCCAGCTTCAACGCAGTTGTAAACATAGCAAAAGAGATTGAAAAAATTTCAAACTTCAACCAGTCACTATCTACCATATTTATGAAAAATTGGTCTACATTTCACATTTTCTCGACCACTTTTTTCAAGGGGGCATTATACCTTAGTGTCACCTAGGCGGGGCATTAATTTTTCATTTTCTTTGAAACAACGTCGTTTCAACATTGTCTCAAAGAGTGGCGAATGTAGACACCTAAAAATGTCTCATTAATTCTACACTAATTATTCCTCTATTTATTTAAGTAATTCTTTAATTATTTGATTAAACTAATTGTTAGGAACCAGAAGGAAAATTGATAGGGGGGGGGTGTGAACCAACTATCAATGAATTACAACCCAAATATAAATTAATCCAATTTAAACTTAGTGGCAGTAAACCAAACTTAATGCCGATGAAACAGATTAACAATTTATATCAATATCGATGAAACTTAATGCATGAAATAGAAAGAGAAACAACATCCACCACACATGACACAAAGATTTTGACATGGAAATCCTGTAAGGGGGAAAAACACAGTGGGAAAACATACCCACAATCAGATGATACTACTGTAGATAGTAAGTGTATACAAATGGGGTCTGTACATGCAGAAAGGCCAACCGCCTAGAGCTCACTGCTCAAGAATGGGAGTCACACTGACTACAGTTGAATGGTTAAATATTATAACAATGTACTGCTTCAAAGTAGCATCTGCAATGCTGGATTCAATACCAGTTTAAGCTCTAACAAACACCTTCATACCTTCCTTCAACCTTCAGATAATGTCTGCATGATTCACACTATATTCTACTCATATGATCTTTAATATTCGCACATATACTCATACCATACCATATTACATTCATCTATATCATCTCTCAAATGAGATCTTACATTTATACAAAACCTAAGACCAAATATTAAGGTCGGCTCACTAAAGATATTACATTTAAATCAATTACAAAATAAGTCTTGATGCAATACAAATGTCAACCTTAATACATTATCCAAATAATAAATCATCTCCGTAACGTGTCGTGCTGATCTGGAATAGATATCATATATCAGTCCATAACCTAGACCTAGCTATCGGTAACAACAAATATGTTAACCCGATTAGATCAATAACCAAAACACCAAATCTAAACATCCAATCCATGTCTTCGACATAATTAAATGATCTCCAGATGATAACAAGTCATCCTCATTGCCGGTGAACCATATAAGCTGCTAGTGAACATATACCGGTGACTATGCATAAGCCACTAACCTTGCCAGTGAACATAATGTGTCAGTTCAACAGTAAACCAATATAACCAGAGTGCCAAATCAACAATGTAGACCTCTAGAAGGATAAGTGTTGACATCAATGACAAAACCAATGCAACACATCCATAATACCAACACCAATTATTTCTTCTAATCATCGCCCTTCAACACTCCTAATTATTCTATTTCTATTCTCAAATCATTTTAATCAGTTAACCATGTCTCATTTATTAATTAAATATCAATTATTTAATTAATTACGACCTTTTCCTTAGTTAAATAATCTTTATTATTTAATTAATTATATTTCCTAAGTTTAAATAATTTCATTTAAAGTTATTTAAATTAATTAACTTATTCCTCCAATTCCCCAAATTATAATTTCACATAATTCCATCTAATTTCATTTCATATTTCCCCAAATTCGAATTTCATATTTCCAAAATCACATTTTCCCCAAATCTAAATTTCACTTAATTTCATGTGCATTTCAGCATTCAAATGACCAAATTGAAATCCAAATTGAAAATGAAAATCAAATTCAATTTCAAATTCCTACAACATATGCTAAAAATCAAAACTGAATAATCAAATTAGTTGACTAATCAATTAACTCTGTTAACTCATCAATCATCCTTTTTAACTCAAAATCAATCCACTTATCTCTCCAATCAATCCAGTCAACTAATCCATCTATTCAGTCTATTGATCAATCAATGGAGCTCACTCTTCAATCAGTCCAGTTGACTACTCAATCAAATGAGCTAACAAATCAATCAATTGAGTTCACTGATCAATCTAAATCAGCTATCTATCAATCAACACTTGAGTTCTATTTCTCACCCCCTTTGTGTTGAAAATCTATAAATTCAATCTCTTTTCTCAATTCAATCTAGAATCACAATCTTCAATATTGTTGCCCATCTTATGTAGGAAATTAGTGAAATACCTGAGAGCCACCTACATCAACAACAATGGAGAAGAGCGATGGAAGCCTTGCTATGTCAATTGAGGGAGTCTTAAATAGATTATTTTAAGTCAATTGATAATTGCATTATTTCATTGTTATTTAGGAGTAATAATTAGATTTAGAGTTGTGATTCACTCTTTGATAATCTGGTTTATGCAATTTATGCCTATTTGCTGCCTAATGACAACTATGACTTACCCCTTCTTTATCCAAAACTAATTGAGGGATAACCTAGAAAACCCTGAATTGGATGTCTTTTCCAATGACCATGACTTATTTGTGTATCTTAATGTTGTCTAACTCATAATACCTAAGATATCATCCATTACATTTCTTACAGTTAGGAGAATGCCAAACTATTTGGTCGCAAAATTGAAATAAAACAAGGAAAAAAACCTAGTGTTGAAAACCATTTCATGACAACACTAGATCAATCAAAAGGAAAAGTAAAGGATGTATCTGACAGTGAAAACATCTTTGAGGCACCAACAAATGGAAAATTTTACATCCTCCCTGCATATTTTCAAGAGAGATGAGCTATTCTAATAGAGCCAACATAAGCAATAAACATTGGCACACCAAAGGATGCCAAGATACTTCATCCTGTTGCATGATTATCAGATGAAGAGATGAAAGAATACATAGAATTATTTAGACAAAGACAAATAAATTTTACTTGGTCCTATGTAGACATGCCAGGACTTGATCCCAGTCTTATCATGCATCATCTCAATGTGGATCTAAAAGAAAAACTAGTTAAACAAAAGCTAAGGAAGATGCATCCACTTATCGCTCTCCTTGTAAAAATTGAGCTAAAGAAACTATTAGATGTGGGTTTCATAAGACCTATTACCTATCCAGAATGGGTTTCAAGCATTGTACTAGTGTCAAATCTAGATAAAAGCATAAGAGTCTACACTGATTTTAGAGATTTGAACAAGGAATGTCCAAAAGATTATTTCCCACTTCCCAACATTGATATAATTATGGACTTATCAGTAGGACATGATATGTTTTCATTAATGGATGGATTGTCAGGATACAATCAAATAAGAATTGCCCCTGAAGATCAAGAAAAGATAGCATTCACCTGTGCATGGTGTACTTACTGCTGGAATGTTATGCCATTTGGGCTTAAGAATGCAGGAGCAACTTATCAAAGAGCCATGACAACAATTTTTCATGATATGATGCATACATTTATGGAAGATTATGTAGATGATATACTTATAAGATTTCATACAAGAAAAGAACATTTGAACATCTTGGGCAAGATCTTTGATAGGCTTGAACGATATCAGTTAAGATTAAATCCAAAGAAATGTGCATTTGGAGTAACCTCTGGAAAACTTCTTGGGTACATTATATCAGCTCATGGAATTGAAGTAGATCTAGAAAAGGTCAAAGTTATCATGGAAATGGAGTCACCTAGGAACATAAGTCAATTCTGTTCTCTACAAGGGAGATTGCAATCAATCAAAAGATTTGTCTCTCAATTAGCAGATAGATGTCATCCATTCACTCATCTTTTACATAAGAATGTTCCATTCAAATGGGATTAAAAGTGTGAAGAGGCTTTTATGCAAATCAAAGAATATCTCATGAATCCTCCAGTACTTGTATCACAAATTAAAGGGAAACCATTGTTACTTTATATCTCCCTGATAAATGTATCAATATGATCTCTTTTGGCACAACATGATGAAGAAGGTAAAGAAAGAGTAGTCTATTACATTAGAAGAACACTTGTCGGCTATGAATTGAACTATACATCAGTAGAGAAGACATGCCTAGCAGTTGTATTTGCAACTCAGAAACTGTGACATTATATGCTGACTCATTCTGTGAAATTGATAGCAAAAATAGATCCACTAAAGTATTTGCTGGACAACTCAACTTTGACAGGCAGACTAGAAAAATGGGTTATGGTACTAAGTGAGTTTGATATAGGATATGTTGACCGAAAAGCTATCAAAGGACAAGTCATTGATGATCAATTAGCTGAAGCACCTTTACAAGACAAGCACCTTTACAAGATGACATACCATTGCACATTGAATTTCCAAATGCAGACATTCTGACAATAAGTGCAAAATTTTGGGAGTTGTAATTTGATGGTTCCTATACACAATATGGATCAGACATGGGAATTTTGTTCATCACACCTTAGGGACACACAATTCCAAAATCATATAGACTACAGTTTCCATGCACAAACAATACTGCAGAATATGAAGCATTGACTATTGGGCTCAAAAAAGTTATTGAATGGAATATCAAGCAATTACATGTCTATGGTGATTCACACCTTATCATCAACCAAATAAATGATGATTATAAAACTAAGGAAGATAAGTTGTAATGCCCCGCCAGGAAACCCCAAAGGGATTAAGCTATAACTCAAGAATGGATTGCAATAATTTTTTATTTAAAAAATTACACCATATAAGATACAACAACATATCAAAGATTCAGATTACATAGTGGAAGACATCAACTAACACCTAAAGAGTTTCCCAATGAGATTACTTAAATTTCACAATTCACTTAACTCACATAATTAATCCAATAGGCTGATTATCTTAATAATGAGATAATTCTTAATCAGGATAATTTCTTTCAAAAGATGGAAATATAATTCACAAGATAAGGTTCATCCATTAAGATTTATTCATACCCACCATTCATACTTTTCATTGAAATATAAGCCATGCATCTAATATTCTAACACACAAGAATTTCATCATAAACATATGAGATATTTTCATGCATACTTAATTTCGTTAACAACAACTGAATATATTCCATTACTCTAAGTTACATTCTTTCACAATCCAATTTACTGCATTCAAGAAAGGACTGCATACAAGCATTTAAAGTTAATTCCATCTTATCCACTTATACATTCTAACATAAGCTATTCACACATGAAAAAGCTGAATGAGGGAAACATAAGAGAATAACATCACATAACACCAAAATGATCTCAGAGTTCACCCCTAAAGGGCTACATCTCCAGGTCTGCTCAACTGCAAGACCCCTTTGATAATTAATAAAGTTAAGAATACGAGAGGTTACACCATTTACAATCCTGCCATCAAGGCGAAACATAAACAATATACAAACGACCACATCGGTCAATAAATACATAAAGGATCCCGAAAAAGAAAAGGATCCAGCTGAACATAATCAAAGCTAATACAAAGGTCCATTTGAGCATCCACAAAACTGAGTCATCACCACCCAAGGTACTAACATGAAACTAGGTACTCACAAGGGCATAGACAATAGGATGACCCACAAAACGTGCTCCTAACAGGACAAAACGACAACACACTAGCGAACGTAGGGACAAGTGTCATCACACAACCTGGTATGGTTACCATGGCAGGTCTTCATAGGTCCCGACCCCATACACTGGGTTACCCTGGCAACCTAATCTGAACCTCCGGCCCATCCAAGCCTTATGTGGACCCACACATCCTTTCGTGAAGACAAAGATGATGGTTTTCCATTTCAGGCCTTCTCACAACATGTCGAGTCTGTGTTAGCACTCGTCCCATGTGTGAGGCACAATTATCTTACTTAGAGATTAACATTTGTTGGATTTTGCCAAGATCAAGGGCACAATGAAAAGCATAAAAGAGACAATAGAATGACAAGAACAAATTGTATTCTCATCAATATACAAATGATCAACTGGATTAACCAATACAATGAATAGAGGCCTACTTATATAGGCAAGGCCATATGGATGTATGAGCACACAAATATGACACGTGGCTCAATCAGAAACAAGGGTAGGTAAGAAATACTAAGGGTAGGTAGGAGAAATAATATAATATTCCACAAGAGGTGGATGACCCACCGAATGTGGAGTGTAATAGCAAAATAAGACCACAAAAGGTGGAATTTCTCCTACAAGCTCTATCCCTAAGTGCACACTTCCCTAAGTGTCTCAATTCCAAATTACGATGAGATGCATTATCCTAAGTTAACTTAAGTAAGTGTAATAATATCCAAAATGAATATTTATTTACACCAACACCCCCCCTTAAGTGCAACTGAGGGGAATGAAGACTCAAGTCAACAATGCAAGATGGGTCCCGGCTACTAGGCCATGATAGGTACCCATGTACAAGATGCAAATGCAAGCAAAACAGTGCAATGCAATCTCTCACAAACAGAGAAAGGGAGAAAACCCATTGGGAAAAAACTCCCCCCCAAAAGAGAGATGAATGTACAAAAGACTCTCAAAGAAGAAGGACAAAACCTCAAAGAGGAAAAAGTCCCCCCCATGAGAGAGAAAGGAGAAGTCAGTTGACCCCCCCTAATGACACATCCCGCACCCCCAAGAGAGCTCGTAACTATTGGAACTTACTCTTGGTGAAAGGTTTGGTGAATATGTCAGCAACCTGCTCTGCTGTAGAACAATACTACAGATCAATGACTTGCTCCTGGATGAGCTCTCGGATATAGTGCATATGAATCTCGATGTGTTTGGTCCGCTGGTGCTGGACCAGGTTCTTCGAGATCGAAATGGCACTCTGATTGTCGCAATGTAGAATTGTCGGCTGTGGAGTGGTGAAACCAAACTCTGTGAGAATTTGCTAGAGCCAAATGGTCTCAGTCACTGCATTAATAGCGCCTCGATACTCAGCCTCAGTCGAAGAGAGAACAATAGCATGTTGCTTCTTTCTCTTCCAACAAATGGGGCCCAAACCAAGGTGAAAACTATAACCAAAAGTAGACTTACGATCAACTAGATCGCCAGCCCAATCGGAGTCTGTGTAACCAACCAAGCGAAGTCTTGTGCCTGCTGCATAGTGAATCCCATAGTGATGTGTACCCTGGATGTAGAATGCATTTGGCGGCTTTCCAATGAAGCTCATGTGGTTCCTGCATGAAGCGGGAAACCATGCCAACTGCAAATGAAATATCAGGGTGTGTATGAGTCAAGTAGATGAGACTACCCACAAGCTGACGATACAAAGTGGCATCAACTGGTGGAGAAGAACATTGAGCCTCAAGCTTGACTCCTGAAAGAAAGGGAGTCGGCACAGGCTTACAATCAGCCATATGAAAGCGTGCAAGTAGATCAAGAGCATACTTAGGCTGTGATAGTGTGATCCTGGAAGGTGACTGTGAAATCTCTATCCCAAGAAAGTAGTGCAAAAGACCCAAGTCAGTCATAGCAAATCTGTTATGCAAAGCAGATTTGACCCTGCTAATGATGGATGAAGTACTCCTTGTAATGATCAACTCATCAACATAGAGCACAAGTATCAAGTGAGAGTCATCCTATCGCAAAATGTAAACATTCAGATCAGAATGACACCTGGTGAACCCGGTGGAGAGAAGAAAGGAATCCATCTTGGCGTACCAAGCCCTGGGGGCTTGCTTAAGGCCATAGAGAGATTTTCTTAGTCTGCAAACCAAGGAAGTATCCTGGATGAAACCCTATGGTTGCTCCATATAAATCTCCTCATCAAGATCACCATGAAGAAAAGCACTCTTCACATCCATTTGATGTACAGCCCAACCATGAGCTATAGCAATAGCAAGTGTCAAATGAATGGAGTTCATCTTGGCTACGGGTGCAAAGGTCTCAGTATAGTCAACGCCTGCAACCTGCGAGAAACCTTTTGCAACAAGCCGAGCCTTATACTTATCCACACTACCATCCGCTGCAAACTTGGTCTGATAGATCCACTTACATCGAACCATCTTTCTCCCCTTAGGGAGATGGACTAGATCCCATGTGTTGTTCCTCATCAAAGAACTATACTCTTCCTCCATAGCTTGGTCCCACTTAGGAACCCCTGATGCTTCCCTAAATGTCTATGGATTGGAAGCGGTAGCAATGAATGCATGTGGAAGATCCTGATGTTGTGATTGAGTTCTCAGTGTATCCGAAGGATCCCCAACAAGAGAACCCGCAGACTCAAGTGTCTGTTGAGCCCGACGAGGTCTGGGTGGAGGTGGAGAACGAGGCTCCTCAACTGCAAGTGGACCCTGCGAAGGTGGAACCCTGCGAGTCGGAGTTGAGGGAGTCTCATCATCAGAATCACTAACATCACTATCCACAATGGAGGTAGGTGGAGGAGGTAGAGAGGCTAAGCTAGGAGAGCTTTCCTCAAAGTGAACACTCCTCTCAATGAATACCTCATGTGTCTCTAGATCCATCAATCTGTATGCCTTAACACCCTCAAGATATCCAACAAATATGCAAGGTCAACTCTGAGGTTCCAATGCCTTGCATTTCTGTGGAGGTATGCGAGCCCATGCTAGATACCCAAAGACTCTAAAATGTCTCACAATCGGTTTCTTACCAGCCCAAACTTCAAAAGGAGTAATACCTTGCAAATCTTTGTGAGGAACCCGATTCTGGATGTGTGTGGCACAACTGATAGCCTCTGCCCAAAAGGCAGGATCAAGAGAACGTGCATGTATCATATAGCTAGCCATTTCTTTGAGAGTTCTATTCTTGCGTTCTGCAACCCCATTCTGCTGTGGAGTGTATGCAATAGAATACTGAAGATCAATCCCCTCAAATGTACAAAAATCCTCAAGTCTTTTGTGCACATATTCCCTTCCATTATCTGTGCGAAGAATCTTGACCACTTTCCCTTATTGCTTCTCCACACGAATCTTGAAGTCCTGAAATCTATCAAATACTTCACTCTTATGAATGAGAAAGTAGACCCAAGTGAAGCGGGAGTAGTCATCAATGAAGGTAAGAACATAGCGGGCCTTACTGAATTAAGGTGCTGGAAATGGACCTGCCACATCACCGTGAACAAGTTGAAGAACCTCCAAAGCTCTCCAAGTTTTCTCTTTATCAAACTTCTCTTCGGGATGCTTGCCCATGGAACAACCTGAACATACACCCTCTGAAAAACTGATTTGAGGAAGACTTGTGACCATGTCTTTAGTGCTTAACTGCTGAAGATAGCGGTAGTTGAGGTGACCAAACCGCTCATGCCATAGCTTACTTTCTGAATTTGAATGAGTAAGCAAGGCCCTGGAAGGTGAACTTGGCACAAAGTGGGAGAATGAATAAAGTCTAGATTTGTCATTGACTTGTCCCACTGCTACCAAGGCATCATCATCAAGTTTGTTTACCACAACTGAATCTGGGGTAAACTCAACCTTTTTCCCATTCCCATAGCGAGTGATTTGGTAGATGGAGAGAAGGTTGGTAGACAAGTTAGGAACATAGAGAACATTCTCAAATGTTCCATCATCCATGTCAACTGAACCTTTCCCTTCAACCTCTACTTATGTGTCATCACCTATGTAAATGTGAGGTACCTTAGATGGCTCCAATGAAGAAAACTGCTCCTTTGTAGAACCCATGTGATATGAGGCACCTGAGTCAAGTATCCATTGCTGTGAAGAACTTGTTGTAGCCACAAATGCTTGCCCTTTTCCCTTAGACTGTGAGGAAGAGGAAGGAGTTGAATCCTTCTTTGTGTAGGCGGATGGCAAGTTGATGTTGTTTTTCTTGAGAAGATTGGTTAACTCATCAACTTGCTTTGCGTGGCATCGATGCTCATCATGACCATACTTTTTGCAATATGCACAAGTTGGTTTATCCTTCTTAGGTGGTGTCCCCTTATTGGAAGAGGATGAAAAATCGCCTTGTGTTGGAGAGGATGATTGTCCTTTTTCCTAGTGTGGTTTAGACTTTGATTTCTTCTTCTTCTTGTTGGAATCTTTACCTTGACTTCCTTGATTTCCTTGATTTGCTACCAAAGCCTTGGACTTTGAAGACTTGAGAAACCCCATGTTCAACAACTTAGATTGTTCCAATATCAACATTTCTGTGAAAGCATCAAATGAAGGCATAACATAAGAACTCCCCACTATCAAATGATGAGTTTGGAAGCTAGACACAAATGCTGCATATTCTGGTGCAAGCTTGTCCAACAAGTTGAATATCAATTGAGCATCCTTCTTGTCAATTCCACAATCCTTTAGCTTTGCTCTTAGCTCATTTGATTTGGTTACATAATCTTGGATTGTATCAAAATTCTTGGGATCTAAGTTGGTGAGCTCATTATCAATCTGATAGCCTCTAATTTCATCAACTTGTCCATACAATTTCTGAAACATATCCCAAGCCTCTTTAATTGTTTTACACTTCTCAATGTGGAAAATGAGGTCATCTGATACATACTTGCGTAAGGTTCCAAGAGCCATGAAATTCTTTGTGAGCCATTCTAATTGAGCATTTGGATCAGCCTTAGGATTAGGTGGTGCTGTTATTGTTCCATCTATGTAGTGTGTGAGACCTTTTTCCATTAGTTTACTCCATACTTTAATTTTTCATGATGCATAATTATGTGGAGTTAATGGTGGAAACTTATTAGGACTCATTGCAACAAGAATGGAAAGAGCACAAAGAGAGGCACAATCACACAAGACACCCCCCCAAATTCACTCAATCAAAGAACCCCCCCCAAATGTGATGATTTGGCACTTTATAAGTAGTGCGTATACAATGGGCCACTTGCAAAAAATGGCAAAGTGGACTTTTGATTTACAATTTTACAACTACCTCAATAAGGCCAAAAGAGTCTCAAACTGATAATGCAAGAGATCTAACTAAGATCCAAGCAATTTACAAGTACCTAATAGGCCAAATAAGACCAATATCTGAAAATACAATTTTCAATTAAAATCTCTAAAATTTGATCATAGATTCTGAAAGTAGATGGAAAAATAAGCACTTTAAAAAAAAATGGCACCTGAAAAGGAGGTCGTATGAGCTCAAACGAGGCCTTTGAAGTTGCAAAATTGAGGATTGGACAGGTACTGCTGAGAGAATCCAAAAATTTCAAAAAACCTATGCACCAAAATTAGAAAATAACCACACCACTGCGAAGATCATGAAATTTTAGCCCATTTCAAAAAAAATTGCACCAAAAAAGGAGCAAAAATGAGCAAGATATGGCCTTCCAAAGTTGACTGCAAAACTGAAAAGCTCAATGGAGAGGTGTCAAATTTTTTTGAAAAAGTGCTGATGTGGCGCTGATGTCAGAAAGTTACTATGTTAAATTTGACAGCCATATGACCATCATGAAAACTTCACCTCCCTGCCAACTGGGCGTCCATACTATACGGACTACTGGCTGTGCAGATCGTACGAGATGATGTGGCACTGTACGGACGTCTGCATGGCTCTGTGACTGTGCCGGTCGTACGGTCGAGGTGGCGTGAAGATGAGGCATACGGAAGGATTTTTTTGAGCCATGTGGCAGGGTCGAGTGCTGACTGGATGTTAGCGTGGCGCTGCCGCAAGTATTTTGGTCGGCAGCGGGAGTCTGTGCGTCGCTAGGGCGGTGGAGATGGCCGGAGCCGTGGAGCGGTGGCGACCGGCGTTGGATGCAGAGCTGCCGACAGGGGGTGAAGGTCAGCGTCAGGTCGGTGCGGTTGGAGCGGCCGGTGGCGCGAGGAACACGACAGGCTCGGGTGGCGGCGGCGGAACCTGCAGGTATGGGCGGCTTGCGGCGGGTACACTTGCGTTCGACACTACAAAACCTGCGACACGCAGGGATAGAGTACGGGGGGTCTGCGGACCCCTCAAAAAATCCCCCCTTTTTTTTTTTTTGATTTTTCAATTCAATTTTTTTTTTTTCGAAAGGTTTCGAAAATTTTTTTTTTTGAAAAATAATTTTTTTTTTTTTTTAAATTTCGAAATCCGTACGAAAATAGCCAAAATGGGAAAAAAATTTTTCTCACAAAAATAGGTCGACTTTATAGTCGAAATTTATGGAAATGGCTTCTCGGATTCAACGGTGATGTCCAAATCGCTGTATGAGGCCCCCAAAAAATGAAGATCCCCAAATCCGAAAGTAGAAGCCTTCCACGATGTCTCCAAAAACTGATCAACGAAGCCCCAATAGCTCTGATACCATGTTGGATTTTGCCAAGATCAAGGGCACAATGAAAAGCATAAAAGAGACAATAGAATGACAAGAACAAACTATATTCTCATCAATATACAAATGATCAACTGGATTAACCAATACAATGAATAGAGGCCTGCTTATATAGGCAAGGCCATATGGATGTATGAGCACACAAATATGACATGTGGCTCAATGAGAAACAAGGGTAGGTAAGAAATACTAAGGGTAGGTAGGAGAAATAATATAATATTCCACAAGAGGTGGATGACCCACCGAATGTGGAGTTTAATAGCAAAATAAGACCACAAAAGGTGGAATTTCTCCTACAAGCTCTATCCCTAAGTGCACACTTCCCTAAGTGTCTCAATTCCAAATTACGATGAGATGCATTATCCTAAGTTAACTTAAGTAAGTGTAATAATATCCAAAATGAATATTTATTTACACCAACAACATTCTAATCTACTATTAGGTTATCACTTATTAGACTCACTTTCGACGGGTTACCCAACAACCACTTTAAGCGCGGCCCCCAATTGAAAGCCAATTTCCCATACGACACTAGACTAAATTCGGATGAACTCAAAACCCAAAGAATACACAAGGTCAGACGAACGAAGTTCAAGAAGGAGGGAACAACCATCTGGTCAAACACGACTCAAAAGTGGTACACTTACTGACGGTACTCTAACCAGAGACCTGACCAACTATGGTCAACCATGAAATATCATTCGACACCCACACAAAGGATAAGACCAACTACAACACAACCACAGTATAATAGTCAACTCAGGATAGAGGACTGAAACAGGTACCCAAATCAACCATACGACCAGGTCCAATCAAACAAAGCACGACTTGCCATTACTTAAGCAACAACAAATACAGAAATTAAACTCGCAAAGGCAATAACCGGAAAAGACAAAATTTTCTCATATTGATTTGAACATTAATAGTCAATCAAGTTTTCTAATGATCTAAGTTTTCGAATTGCATTGACAGAAAAATCATCGTTACCAGGTGAGTACAATACCACAATTCCAATGGTCCATTTGCCTATGTCTCAAAACAGAGGAAGATTATAACTATACCATTTATTTTACAAATTGAAAATACCATTAACTCACCAACATTCCAAACAATACATTATTAATTTCCAATAGTATATCGTTTAAATGATCAAAATATCCAATGATAAAATATTTCATTTACTTCTCAATTACTCAAATGATATGTTCTTGAATAAAATATTATTTAACATAATCAATTAGTAAATATATCACATTTCAACAATTTTCCAATAAAATAATATTCTATTTTTTTTTTTTTAAAACAATACTTCCTCAATTAGACAAATACCCAAATTATCTATTAATTAAGGTATATATTTATTAATCTAAGATTAATCAAAATATAACCAATTAATATTTAATTGCGAAATTAGCAATTCTAGAATTTAATTAGAAAAAGTGTGTTAATCATAAAATGAAATTTGAATATTAATTAATGTATATATTCCATTATACAATTAATTAATATCAAATTAATCATGAATTATAATTTATGCCACATTAATCATAATTAAAAACTTAATTAAAAATTAACATTAAATAATATTAAAATATTATATATATTTTTTTTGAATAAAAAATAAAATACATAAAAAAAATATTTTTAAAAACTAAAAAACAACATTAATATGGGGGAGGGTACCCACGTGGGGCCCCCCCTTGGGAGCTCACGCTGCTTCCCAATGGGAGCACGCAGCCCCCATGGGAGCGCTGCTGTTCCCAAAGGGAGCACGCAGCCCCCGTGGGAAGCGCTACTGCCCAATGGACACACAGCACCCCTCCACGTGGTGGGGAACTCTCCCACGTGGTTGGGGTTTCCACATTTTTTTTAAAAATTGATTATTGTGTAAAACATAGTTTAAAAAAAACAGTCTCCCAGAGACTAAAAGAATTATTATTATTTATTTATTTATTTATTGTGAATAAAAAAAACACAGTCAGTCTCTCAGAGACTTAAAAAAAACAATTTTTATTTTATTTTTAAAACAACACAGAAATTTCTAGAATATGAAAGGTTTTCAAAAATTGAAAAGATAATCCTTTTGGGCATAAGAAAGCTCATTTTCCATGCAAGGATGCAAACAATAAACCAATACCAACTAATTCCACAATGATTCATAACCTTGAGGCAATCAATGGAGAAATTAAAACCAAATAGCATGAAGAACATCCAATGCCCATTTTAAAAAAATTTAAACAATAACTAACTGATAACCAGAATTCCTACCTCAGTAAGCATTCCTGGAAAGGATCTGATGAAGAGCCCCAACCTACAGCTCAAGAATTCCTTCTCCTTCCAAAATCCCCAAATCTTTCCTCCAAAATATTTTTCAAAAAAATATTTTTCTCCAAAAAAATTCAATCCCCAATATTTTCCAAAAGTCTAGGTTAAATGGGAGAAGTTTGACCAAAAACCTCATTTTTGGATTTAAAATTTTTATTTAAAATAAATCACAAAAATACTTATTTCCCAACTATATCAATATATTTACTTGCTTTTCAATTTAAAATTGATTTTCTCAATTAATTCAATTTAACCTTTCTATTTTAAAAAGCCAATAGAATACAATTAATTCTATTGCAATTAAATTCAAAACTTTCTTTTTCAACAACATATACAAAATGCATTTAATATTTAAAATCAGCCATGTAATTTTACTTGCTCCTAAACTGACTCGAGCAATTCAATATTAACAATAATTGCATAATGAAACCCTGTTTAATTTAGTCCATTAATCTTTAATGCACAAACACATATTTAATCAAATTAAATACTAGGGACTAAATTACTCAATTTAACCATAAACACCAAACACGCAGACCAAGAAGGTCAACCAGACTGACGACTCGCAAACCCAACCAAAAGGGAATACCGATGACGACTAACAGTGCTCACTTGAGCACGACTATGGTCAACTAGGGTGTTACGACCACCTAATCCAACTCTAAGGATTAAAGAGGTACACTCAAACCTGCAAATCTAGGTGAAGACGAACCTCGCACTCATGCGGTACTGTACCTAAAATCTCCTGCAACCAAGAGTCATACATGCATACATATATAAATTTTATGAAAGTGTTAGCCTGGAATAATAACACAAAATAGGAGAATTAATTAACTTGCATACAAACTGGTGCAAAAACACATTAACAGATATGCACTAAATCAACACATCTGACTATAATCTTTATATTATGATAAACTAAGATTAAACTGAGATTGAAAATTGATTAGGGCAGGGGTACTACATTCTTCCCCCCTAGGTTCCGACTTACTCCTGGAAGTTGTAAGGATAGATGGAGAACATGTCGTACGCATCAGCCCTGAAACTCATTCAACAAAGATCAAATTGCACATAGAAATCTTTCCATAATCAAATGAAATATTATTGCAAAATCCTTTACAAACACCATTATCCATTGGCAAGATACATCTAAATCCATACATTTCTTAAAATATTCTAGGAATTATCAATAATTATAGAAGAGATACAAGAACTTTATTCCTTTCATTACACCAAATTAAAGCATTACAAAGAGGTAAGCGACAATCTCTATACTCATCTATCAAACATGACAAGAAAATATGCCATCATGATCAATTTCTGTTACCAATACATCTTTTTTCATAAAACTTTGTCACATAGAATTAGCTTCAAATATCAATTCCTACAACCAAATTAACTTTCATGAATAAGAGCAATGAAAATAACTCAATTGTTTACACTTGCCAGGCATAAGAAAACCTTTCCAAAGACTATGTCCCATAACATAGTGACAAGTTAACACAATTTACTCCATGATACACATAATAACCATCCACATAACTGGAATGCATAACTCAAAAGGCCACATGTGAGCATGTCTAATGGTCGGTCAAAGATAACATGCACGATCAACATCTCTATGCCTGATCTTAGAACAACAATATGATCATAACTATCCAATATCTCACTCAAGGCTCGATGGTGCTAGGCACACGATAGCGGTGCTACCTTCCATACAAGACCTTTGTGAATATCCCTTGTTGAGCAAGGTGGTTAGCCTCCAAGAGATAGTCACCACACATAGGTAGGTAGTGGATCCTAGCTGCATCACAGCCTTAGATACCCCCATCCTCAAGGTTCCTTACGTCCACTTCCTCGTACACACTCTACCAAATCCGTATCATATGTCCTTGGAGAGGAATTTCACATTTCAACACAAGACCAACATACGAAAATGATAAGGATAAACCAGTTTAGCCACAAAAGTATAGATTAATAAAGATAATAAATCATCAATTCCAACAGTAAGGCAAGAAAATAATCTGAAATTTACAACACCAAATCAAAAGTGCAAAAGATCACAAGATCATGGCTAAACCTTCAAAGTCAAAGTAAAATAAATTGCTGATCCCCAAAGAAATAATAAGAATATCACAACTGCACATAACATCACTATGTGACTAGCATCTAGCCACCAATGATGAAGGAAGGAACAACTGACTAGCTATTGCAGTAGCTCTTCATGTGGTGCGACATAGTCACACTACCCACATGGCATGGCGGTGTGCACCTCGACATCACCCCGCATCACATCGTCATGCGGCCTGGCAATACCCCAAGCGGAGAAGACAAGCAATGGGCATATCCCGCATGGTAGTGTACCTCGCAGAAACAAGCACATGCAGGTCACGTCCCGCATAGCGACGTATCTAGAAGGATACTCGCTGTAGCCAGAGGTATACATGACTAGGGTCCACCCAAATCCCCACCAACACGTACTAAATGGCAGCACATCTGGATAAACCTACCTTTCATGAAGACAAGGCAAAGGATCCTGTAAAATACACCATCACTATGCTCAAATAAAGGAGAGGAATAGGCTATCACATATAAACCTATAAATAGATTCATCAAAAGAGAAAGTATTGAGTACACCTTTGATACAGTTTAATAGTACAACTATATCATTCCTTGAAGTAGAGAAGCTAAAGTCGCTTCGCGCAGACATTACTCGTACGCCAATCCATACTATTCAAGGAACGGTTACTTCGAATACTATCCCTTAACATACTGAGTTACCCACAACCTGAGGTTTGGTACTTAATAGGGAAACAAATAAGCAACATCACATAAAAAATATGGTTTTCCATACTCATAAGCAACATATCCTCCATGGTTGGTTACTTCACCAATCCATGGGCACATATAATAAGCACTGGTTTCTTACGATACACACAAATACACCATCACTGGTTTAGTCACATTTATGGGGAGTACTTTTCAGTACGCTATCATCTACTCAAGGAAGGTTTAATTATGCTTCCCACATGATTAACTGAATAAAGCACATATAATCACTCAAAAACACCAACATCAAGAAGGTGTGAACAAGGTGTGAACACACACGTTACACACAAGTTAAGGTTTGCTCAATCACTCATATACAAAAAGGAGGACAAGCATACACATAAGGTCGATACACCTTACACCAACAAAGGGCACACGTGACACCAAAGATCCCAGTGTTTGCAACATGTGCTCTGATACCAAATGTAATGCCCCGCTAGGAAACCCCAAAGGGATTAAGCTATAACTCAAGAATGGAGTGCAATAGTTTTTTATTTAAAAAATTACACCATATAAGATACAACAAGATATCAAAGATTCATATTACATAGCGGAAGACATCAACTAACACCTAAAGAGTTTCTCAATGAGATTACTTAAATTTCACAATTCACTTAACTCACACAATTAATCCAATAAGCTGATTATCTTAATAAAGAGATAATTCTTAATCAGGATAATTTCTTTCAAAAGATGGAAATATAATTCACAAGATAAGGTTCATCCATTAAGATTTATTCATACCCACCATTCATACTTTTCATTGAAATATAAGCCATGCATCTAATATTTTAACACACAAGAATTTCATCATAAACATATGAGATCTTTTCATGCATACTTAATTTCCTTAACAACAACTAAATATATTCCGTTACTCTAAGTTACATTCTTTCACAATCCAATTTACTACATTCAAGAAAGGACTGCATACAAGCATTTAAAGTTAATTCCATCTTATCCACTTATACATTCTAACATAAGCTATTCATACATGAAAAAGCTGAATGAGGGAAACATAAGAGAATAAAATCACATAACACCATAATGATCTCGGAGTTCACCCCTAAAGGGCTACATCTCCGGGTCTGCTCAACTGCAAGATCCCTCTGATAATTAATAAAGTTAAGAATACAAGAGGTTACACCATTTACAATCCTGCCATCAAGGCGAAACATAAACAATATACAAATGACCACATCGGTCAATAAATACATAAACGATCCCTGAAAAGAAAAGGATCCAGCTGAACATAATCAAAGCTAATACAAAGGTCCATTTGAGCATCCATAAAACTGAGTCATCACCACCCAAGGTACTAACATGAAACCAGGTACTCACAAGGGCATAGCCAATAGGACGACCCACAAAACATGCTTCTAACAGGACAAAATGACAACACACTAGCGAACGTAGGGACAAGTGTCATCACACAACCTGGTATGGTTACCATGGCAGGTCTTCATAGGTCCCGACCCCATACACTGGGTTACCCTAGCAACCTAATCCGAACCTCTGGCCCATCCAAGCCTTATGTGGACTCACACATCCTTTTGTGAAGACAAGGATGATGGTTTGCCATTTCAGGCCTTCTCACAACATGTCGAGTCTGTGTTAGCACTCATCCCATGTGTGAGGCACAATTATCTTACTTAGAGATTAACATTCTAATCTACTATAAGGTTATCACTTACTAGACTCACTTTCGACGGGTTACCCAGCAACCACTTTGGGCGTGACCCCCAATCGAAAGCCACTTTCCCATACGACACTAGACTAAATTCGGATGAACTCAAAACCCAAGGAATACACAAGGTTAGACGAACGAAGTTCAAAAAGGAGGGAACAACCATCTGGTCAAACACGACTCAAAAGTGGTACACTTACTGACGGTACTCTAACCAAAGACCTGACCAACTATGGTCAACCATGAATCATCATTTGACACCCACACAAAGGATAAGACCAACTACAACACAACCACAGTACAATAGTCAACTCGGGACAGAGGACTGAAACAGGTACCCAAATCAACCATACGACCGGGTCCAATCAAACAAAGCATGACTTGCCATTACTTAAGCAACCGCAAATACATAAATTAAACTCGCAAAGGCAATAACCGAAAAATTCAATATTTTCTCATATTGATTTGAACATTAATAGTCAATCAAGTTTTCTAATGATCTAAGTTTTCGAATTGCATTGATAGAAAAATCATCGTTACCAGGTGAGTACAATACCACAATTCCAATGGTCCATTCGCCTATGTCTCAAAACAGAGGAAGATTATAACTATACCATTTATTTTACAAATTGAAAATACCATTAACTCACCAACATTCCAGACAATACATTATTCATTTCCAATAGTATATCGTTTAAATGATAAAAATATCCAATGATAAAATATTTCATTTACTTCTCAATTACTCAAATGATATATTCTTGAATAAAATATTATTTAACATAATCAATTAGTAAATATATCATATTTCAACAATTTTCCAATAAAATAATATTCTATTTTTTTTTTTTTAAACAATACTTCTTCAATTAGACAAATACCCAGATTATCTATTAATTAAGGTATATTTTTATTAATCCAACATTAATCAAAATATAACCAATTAATATTTAATTGCGAAATTAGCAATTCTAGAATTTAATTAGAAAAAGTGCATTAATCATAAAATGAAATTTGAATATTAATTAACGTATATATTCCATTATACAATTAATTAATATCAAATTAATCATGAATTATAAGTTATGCCACATTAATCATAATTAAAAACTTAATTAAAAATTAACATTAAATAATATTAAAATATTATATATATTTTTTTGAATTAAAAAAAATACATAAGAAAAACATTTTTAAAAACTAAAAAATAGAATTAGTATGGGGGAGGGTACCCACGTGGACCCCCACGTGGGGCCCCACCTTGGGAGCTCACGCTGCTTCCCAATGGGAGCACGCAGCCCCCATGGGAGTGCTGTTGTTCCCAAAGGGAGCACGCAGCCCCCATGGGAAGCGCTGCTGCCCAATGGACATGCAACACCCCTCCACGTGGTGAGGAACTCTCCCACGTGGTTGGGGTTTCCACATTTTTTTTTTATTTTCATTTTTTTAAAAAAATTGATTATTGTGTAAAACACAGTCTAAAAAAAATAGTCTCCCAGAGACTAAAAGGATTATTTTTTATTTTATTTTTTATTTATTGTGAATTAAAAAAACACAGTCAGTCTCTTAGAGACTTAAAAAAAATAATTTTTATTTTATTTTTAAAACAACACAAAAATTTCCAGAATATGAAAGGTTTTCAAAAATTGAAAGGATAATCCTTTTGGGCATAAGAAAGCTCATTTTCCATGCAAGGATGCAAACAATAAACCAATACCAACTAATTCCACAATGATTCATAACCTTGAGGCAATCAATGGAGAAATTAAAACCAAATAGCATGAAGAACATCCAATGCCCATTTTAAAAAAATTTAAACAATAACTAACTGATAACCAGAATTCCTACCTCAGTAAGCATTCCTGGAAAGGATCTGATGAAGAGCCCCAACCTGCAGCTCAAGAATTCCTTCTCCTTCCAAAATCCCCAAATCTTTCCTCCAAAATATTTTTCAAAAATATATTTTTCTCCAAAAAAATTCAATCCCCAATATTTTCCAAAAGTCTAGGTTAAATGGGAGAAGTTTGACCAAAAATCTTATTTTTGGATTTAAAATTTTTATTTAAAATAAATCACAAAAATACTTATCTCCCAACTATATCAATATATTTACTTGCTTTTCAATTTAAAATTGATTTTCTCAATTAATTCAATTTAACCTTTCTATTTTAAAAAGCCAACAGAATACAATTAATTCTATTGCAATTAAATTCAAAACTTTCTTTTTCAACAACATATACAAAATGCATTTAATATTTAAAATTAGCCATGTAATTTAACTTGCTCCTAAACTGACTCGAGCAATTCAATATTAACGATAATCACATAATGAAACCCTATTTAATTTAGTCCATTAATCTTTAATGCACAAACACATATTTAATCAAATTAAATACTAGGGACTAAATTACTCAATTTAACCATAAACACCAAACACACAAACCAAGAAGGTCAACCAGACTGACGACTCGCAAACCCAACCAAAAGGGAATACCGACAACAACTAACGGTGCTCACTTGAGCACGACTATGGTCAACTAGGGTGTTACGACCACCTAATCCAACTCTAAGGATTAAAGAGGTACACTCAAACCTGCAAATCCAGGTGAAGACGAACCTTGCACTCATGCGGTACTGTACCTGAAATCTCCTGCAACCAAGAGTCATACATGCATACATATATAAATTTAATGAAAGCGTTAGCCCGAAATAATAACACAAAATAGGAGAATTAATTAACTTGCATACAAACTGATGCGAAAACACATTAATAGATATGCACTAAATCAACACATCTGACTATAATCATTATATTATGATAAACTAACTAAGATTAAACTGAGATTAAAAATTGATTAGGGTAGGGGTACTACATAAGCTCATGCCCTACAAACAATTGGTAGAAGAGTTTAAATAACACTTTGAAGAAGTATCATTCACTCAAATCCCAAGAAATGAGAATAAAGCAGCAGATGGAATGGCTACAATAACATCTCTCTTGCAGAATCAGGAGAGTCAACAATGTTACGAATTCTTGGTGGAAGATATCTTAACCCCTATAATTCAATCCCAACATACCTACATGATTTGCCATATATCCAAATTTAACGAATCCTTATATGACCAGACTTATCAATACTTAAAAGAGTCCCCCTGACCTATCCTGCAATCAGAGAATAAATTTTATCTGTCAATCATCCCGCTATACTATTATTGCTGATACCTTATATAGGCAAGTTCTACATAGCACTTTATTGAGATGTCTCGAACAAGAAAAATTTGAGAAAGTTCTTAATGAATTTCATGCAGATATTTGTGGCACACACTCAATTGGATTAACACTAGCTAAGAAACTTCTTCGTATGGGTTACTATTGGCCTACTATGGAGAGAGATTCATTCACATATGCCACAAAATGCAAACAATGCCAGATCCATGGGAATCTCATCCACACATCAACACAAGAATTGCATCCTATGGCAGTATCATGCCCATATTCTCAATGGGGCCTTGATTTGGTAGGTAAGATAAATCCTTCATCCTCTAATGGACATAAATTCATTATGTCTGCTACTGAATATTTCACTAAATGGATTGAAGCAATACCTTTGATGAAAGTGACAGGAAAACAAATATCATCATTCATCTTGAATTATATAATTAGTTGCTATGGAGTTCCTATGACCATTATCACTGATAATGGACAACCATTTAAGAATCAAGATGTGAAATAACTATGTGAGTGAATCCATATCCAACATAGGTTTTCTAAACCATATTATCCACAGGGAAATGGTCAAGCTGAGGCATCAAACAAGACTATCTTGAAAATCTTGAAGAAAACAATCAATAAAGCTAGAAAAGACTAGCACATTTAGCTAAATCCTTCTCTTTGGGCATACTAAACTAGCATCCGCACACCAACAGGGGCAACTCCATATTGCTTAGTCTATGGATCAAAAGCCATATTACTAGTAGAAGTAGAGATACCTTCTCTATGATTTTCCTTGAAAGGTCTTATACCAGAAGAAGAACAACGAGTCTCTAGACTTCAATAACTTGATCTGATTTAGGAACGTCGCCAAAATGCAATAGATCATTTGAAGGCATATCATCAGAGAATGGCAAGAAGTTATAATCACAGAGTCAAGACACACATTTTTCAGATTGGAGATATAGTTCTAAGGGAGAATCTAAGAAATCAGAAAGATCGAGAAAAGAAGGGTAAATTTGAACCAAATTGGTTAGGTCCTTTTGTCATAGTAGCATCACATGGCTCAAGAGCATACAAGCTATCTACTCTTGAAGTGATTGGTTTGATGAACCTATCAATTCCATCCATCTCAAGAAAATCTATGCTTGAGATATAAAGTCCTGAAAAAACTCAATAAAAAGCATATAAAGTCTTGAAGAAATCAGTAAAAATCAGAAAAACAGAAAATTCCTAAAAAGCATAAAACAGTAAAAACAAAAATGCAATAAATTTAGATAGTGAAAACCTGATAAACATGCGCTATCTAAAAGTGAGTTCTTCCATCTATGAGATCGCTTTGCACACCTATCCACTCCATCCTATAGCATCTATCACTTTCATTTATCCTAGCTCATCCATTTCATCTTTCACATTGATTGCTTTGAACCATTAGCAGGAAATATGCAGCTTACCAATAGTTATCAATTTTTGACATAATTGTCATAGTTATTGTCTTAGATTTTATCAATCATATCTGTATTGTATCCCACCATGGTTTGGATCTTGATCATATATCCATAATAAAGTTTTTTTTCCATTGGGGGCAAAATCCTAAATCCTTTTGTTAAGGTGACCTTCTGAATCTTTGAAAATCCAAAACATTCAGAAAACTTAGAAAAACCAAAAACATCTAGGATTTTAAAAAAGATAACAAGCAACAAAGTAGCGAAGATTAAGGCCTTTTTTGACAACTGAATCGTGAAACTCAAAAAAAAAACAATCAACCAACAAGTAATAAAGGATTTTCAATGATCATTCATCAAGATGATTATATCAATTAATGACCATGAGAACATGTGAATGACATACAAGATTTAGTGTTTATATCTTGATTTTATTTCTAATCATGTACTCTATGCGACTCAAGAATGTCCATGACTAGAGAAGCTATGATGGGGCATGATTATTTTCTTTGTTTGTTGTCTGTGGTTTATCTCTTATTATGGTATGTACTTGTCTAAGGATAGGATCGACAAAATATCAATGAGGAGGTTTCGAGTCATGCATGAAAGGGGATAATCCTTGTCTCTTCTGCAAGAAATACTCAGGTCAACTTGATTCATTATATCAAGTTTCTTGTATTAACTTGCTATATCAAAATCCATGTAAGAAATACTCAGGTCAGCTTGAATCATTATGTCAAGTTGCTTGTATTTTCTTACAACATTTTAAATCTCAATGATTAAATCAAGCACTATTACAAGACAACATATGAAGAATGGAAATATCATTTTAGTTAGATCATTTTAGATTAGCTCATTATTCATCTGCATTATAAGCATTCATTGTCGGTTTCATTATAAGCATTTTATTTCATTCAAAGATTAACAGTCATAAATAAAGATTGAGTATACTTGGACAAAAAGAAAAAAAATAAAAAACTACATTGTAGGTGTATTCATCTTTAGAATCATTTAAATTATCATCATTCATTTTCATTTAGTTGCATTTCAATCGTTGCATTAGTTTGCATTCCATTAAGTGCATTTCATAATCATGTATTATATCATCATTATTATTGGTATTAGGATCATTATCATTGTAGTTCTTTTTATCCATTAAGGTCAATTAGTTTCATCTTTGCACTTAGATTCATAATCATTATAAGCATTACATATAAGAATAAAAAACATTTCATATTGATCATTTTCATTTCAAAATCATTATATGCATACACATAAAAAATAAAATAGAATCCATTCATAAGAATTCCCATATAGATAATTGAATTTGAATAATTTAAGTTAGTAATCTTTTTCATTTGCATCCATGATCATCAAAACAAAAAAAACCAAAAGAATTTTTCATTGCATCATCACATAAAACATCATCATCATGAAAATAAAAAGAAAAGAAAAGATCATCATAACACCATATATGTAATCAATTCATATAGATCATCATCATATAGAGTAACATGCATAATAAAATATCATCATATAGAGTCCATGTCTGCATATAGATCATCATAAAACAATAAAAAGTCCAAGTATACAATGATATCAAAGAAATAATCAATAAAATACAATGTCCCATCATATAAATCATTGTCTCATATCAATATGTCAACTAGGATGAAGAGCACCACTCTTTTTAGATGTTGTAGGCCTCATTGATCCTCCTCCTCCCCCTTGGATGAATCAATACATCTAGATCCTCCTACAACATGATATCAACAAAATGCCAGTTCTTGATCCAATCAATCGCTTTGATGAATCAATCAGCTATCTTATCCACTCACTTGAGATTTCTATCAATCTCTGTGACCACATATTAGTGACGCTCATTCATCATGAGGTTACACATCTAGTCTATCCGATCTTGAGTTTACATCATTGATGTTCATCAATCATGAAGTCAATCAAACTCTATCCTATCAGATCATCAAAGCTTTGAGTTTATATCATTGTCTCTCATCAATCATGAGGTCAATAAAACTCTATCAATTATAAAATCAAGTAAAACATCAAAGTAATCAAAGAGTGGACATTTTCATCAACCAAAGTTGCAGAAATTTCAATCAATTATCGAGAGACTATCATTCAATTTTTTCAAACAATTTCACAATCAATCTCCCGAGGGGGCACACAATCAGGATTTTTATCTCCATTAGGCACACAATCAAGACTTGATTTAATCTTTGAAACAATATTGTCTCCACATCTTTACAAAGAGGGGCAAAATGTATACACATAAAAATGGCTATGAGTGATTAAATAAATATTTTATATTTATTTAATAATTATTCTTCTATTAAATAGTTAATTTGAAAAGATTAATTAATTTATCCTTTCCCTCTAATCAATTAATTAAATATCTAATATTTAATTATTCCTCTAATCAATTAAATATATAATATATATTTATTATTCTTCTATCCTATAGTCTCAAATATTAAATAATTTCTTCAATTATTTAATTTCTTTTCCAACTCACCTTTCATCTCCACTTCATATTTTCCTTTGCCAACTCATCCATCATGTGGCTAAATTAATTCAACTAAATTAAAATGAATAAAACATTTATTAGCCACTTATCTCCAACTTCCAAAATAAATGAAATATTGTGTACGCACACATATTTCTTAACCTTCTTCTATATTCTCTCCAACATCCCTACATCTTAGGAAGGACTTGAGTCCACTTGTCCTGTCATGCCTAAATATTCTCCAACCATCCCTAGATTCCCTCATTCAGCAACCTAGTCAAGGTGAGATGAGTGACACTTGTCTTCTTCTTCCTCCTTTTTCTCAACCTTCACCTTTGCTCACATCCATCCAGATTTGCAAATTTGATCATGGCTGTTTCTCTAGGACACATCATCTTATCCTCTCAAAAGTCTATAAAAGCATGAGTTTGAGTTGAGAAAAAGTTATTCTTCAAGTTAAAAATTTGAGTAAAACTTATGCATCTGTGAGTTTTTATTTTGAAGCAACTTAGCAATTTAGTATTTCTCATTTAGCATAATCATTTAGCTTTAAATCATTTGCATTGCATATCATAGTATTAGTTAACTATTAGTTATCAGTTCATTCTTCATATGCCATCTTGGAAGCTATCAGTGCTAGTCTGAGAGCAAATCATCTGCAACCAAGAATAGTGGAGTTAGGACACAATGAGACATAAATCATGAAGGTGATAATAGTGTTTTTATTTTATATCAATTTCACGTAGTTTCATTGGTTGAGTTTGGATTTCCTATAGCATTTCGTTTGTATTTTGTGAAACTAATATGTTGCAGGTAGTATTCTAAAGATGAAATTCAAGTCGATACAAATACAAAAACATACAAATGTACAAACATAAATACACATCTACTAGGTCATTGCTAAAGTAGAGTCGTTAAGACTTTACCTATTACAAAGGCTTGTTGTCTTTTGAGTACTCCAGAGAAGTAAAGCTTATGAAAACAAATTTATGCATACATGTATCATAGTAACATATTAAAAAAATAAATTAAGGAGCTAAATAAAAATACAAAATACAAAACAGATAAAGCCCAATGAATTAAAATTTCCATAAAAATGGTATGTTAAAAAATACAATTACATGGAATGTGTCGATCATGTACTTGGTCTAGTTCTCAATACTCTCACTTGCCTGCAAAAAAATTGTAATAATTGATGGTAGTAAGGTTCTCACATAAATCATCCTTAAAATATTGCATGCAATTGGATCTTTTTCTACTATGTCTATTTTAACACACACACACACACACACACACACACACACACACACACACACACACACACACACACACAAAGGTGTTCATATGTATGTATGTATGTATAGAGCATATATGATTTTGGAAACTAACCAATGAGATTATTAAATAACACCATGGACCCACACAACTTTGTCAGTTTAATGTTACATTATGTGTGTGTGTGTGTATATTGTGTGCCTAGAATGTGGTATCCGCCTGAAATAGGGGAAAACACTTCAAACACACACATGAAACATTGCATTAGTGGTTATAAATCAAATCAAAGAAAGTTAAATGAATCTAAACTCTTTAAAAGGTTAGAAATCAAAACAAAGCAAGTTAAATGAATCTAAACTCTTTAAAATCATTCCATGTTCCTCTATCTCTAAAGATCCTCAAGATTGAAGGTGGCCCTCACTTGGAAGAGCACTTGATCTCTTGGATGAGAACCTAGAGAATGAGATTTAAATGATTCTAAGATCAAAATAGATGCAACTAAGATCCTAGTGAAAGCTAAGATAATGGATTAAGATGAGATGCAAGATGCAAGACTAAATTCTCAAGATGATGAAGATGAAACTAGGTTAATTTCAAATTGAAGATTAAATGCTACTAGATGATTTAATTGAGCTATAAAAAGATATGCATTTAAGCTAAATTAAACTAAAATTCTAAGAAATTTTTGATTCTTGAAGATGACTTGGATGAGCTCCTTAACTTGCAAAAATGACTATAATTTAGATGCACAAAAGACTTGATTCATGAATGAAGAATGAGAGATATATTTATAGGGGAGATAGGGCAATGGATAGTTGAGATTGAATAATGTCAGCAAGGGCTAGCATTGAAAGTTATCAATCCATGTGAGGGATTCAATCCAATCTCAAGTTGACAAATGTCACTTTGAAATGTCTTGAGAGAAGATGGTGGTTACCTTAGAAGGTAAGGTTGAATTAACCATTAATGGGGGGAAAATTTGTAAGAATCTTTTCCAAATTTGTGGAACTTTGTTGGATAAATGAAGTCTTTAATTCATTTAAAATACTTTCTTACAATTTTGAGAAGTGACCTCCTCAAATTTGGGGAAAGGATATGATTAAGTGGGTGAGGAAAAATAGGTAATTTTGGTAAAAGAAAAGATTTATTTTAGCCAAAATAGAGGATGCAACTTGCATTTGTAGGATTTTGCTAGTGGGGGATTTACAAACAAATAATGATTTATTTAAATGCAAAGGGGATTTTAATTGAATGTAGATTTAATTAAAATGGGAAAAGGGGAAATGGAGATTTTTTTAAATTAAATTGTGAATTCAATAAAAATGTATAGAGGGTGAATTTAATTAAAATGGCTTAGATAGAAGAAGAGAAATATTAATCAAATCTTTAGTTTGATTAATAGGCTAATTAGAAGAATATGGATATTAATTAAATCTTAATTTAATTAATTGGAAGATTTTGGGATAATTAAATGAATAAAATTCACTTAATTCATTGTGCAACTTGTAGGTGTCTATATATATATATATATGTTCATGCTTTACATGACTGAAAATATGTAAGATGCAGGTGAAACAAATGTAACTCACATGTGATTATAAAATGAGTGATGGTGTTATTAATATATTTGGAATCTAAGAATAATAATAAAATATTTCAATGCAAGCAATATATGAATTTAAGAAAACATTAATTAGCATCTAGGTGAAAACAAAGAATATAGGTGCCTTTGTAAGCTCTGAATATTGTAGAGGGTATTCGGTGAAACATGTAACGTGTCACCAAGGAACCCCAAAGGATCTAACTAAACAAACTCAAAAAATAGGTGATTTTTTTTTTGAAACATTAAGTGTACATCCCATAACTGGTAAAGGAACAATATTAAACTTAATTGCACAAGAGGAAGGAATACTACTAAACTATCTTCTAAGGTTCCTCAATGTCATTACTATACTACCCATACAACATTAAAGAAATTAAATCTAATCTTCGTTAACATTTGATTTGTAAATGAAAATAAATAAAATAACTATGAAAATAATCCATCCATACATATTATAGAATCTGGAAACTACATTGCATTCAAATAACTTAAGCTAAAATAATTGTATAATCAATATCAATAGTTCCTATGACATACAAAGTAATGGATAAAGAACATGTGAGATTTTAATTACATAAGATCAGTAACTCCATTTACTAATATAAAACATATCACCTAAACCTTATTTCCTTTACATCAAAACTACATCATAGATACATCATTTGCCTTGAAGGCATGTACATAAGACAATTACATTTGATTTAAACCAAAGTACAATATGATAGACGAATAAAATCTCCACCCAACTCACTGAGCTAACCATATCCAAGAGAAGAAACTGGAGAATAAATGAAGCCAATCCACACATAAGAAGGTTCAAAATCCTCGATGGAAGAAGCCATCTACTACATAACCTTGTGGATCCTGAAGGACCACCCCCCATGCTAGGAGATAGACATAATGATCTCAAGAACACAAACAATGGGTACACAACATGGTCTGGACACACTTTCATCGGGTTAAGTCACAATCAAGATACACATAGACGAAACTCTTAACAAAAATACTCCATAGGCTACAAACAAAGAGGTAGGACACTAGTGCTCTCAAGGGGAGAGTGTCATCACATAGCTTGGTATGGGTTATCACTAGTACATTCGGGGCTCAATTCTAATGGTCGCTCGTCAAAATTCTAACTCTTTTTCGTCAGACTTCCGACAAACACAACCATCAAAAAATTGTTGTGGGATACTCCGACGGTGCTTGTCAATGTCAGAATTTCGATAGAAACCATCAAGTCTCTATTGGTGTATGTCTTACCGATATCCTCATTGGCTATTGACAATACCAAATGTTCCCTTTGCTACTAGTGTAAGCCCTATCGATGAATTTCATCAGTATGTACTACCCTGATGGCACCTGAGACATCAGGTCTCCATCGGTGTATGTCTTACCAATAGCCTCATCGGCTATCAACAAGACCAAATGTTCTCTTTGCTGCTAGTGTAAATCCTGCCAATGGATTTCATCAGCATGTACTACCTCGATGGTACCTAGGACATCGGGTCTCCATTGGTGTACTCAAATTTTGGTAAGACATACATCGCTGAAGACTTGATGTCTTGGGTACCGTCGGGGTAGTACATGCTGATGAAATCCATCAACAAGACTTACACTAGCGAGGAAGGGAAAATTTGGCCGATAGTCGTTGAGGCTATCGGTAAGACATACACCGATGGAGGTTTCAGGTCTCCATCAATGTATGTCTTATCAATATCCTCATTGGCTATCGACAAGACCAAATGTTCCCTTTTCCGCTAGTGTAAGTCCTGCTGATGGATTTCATCGGCATGTGCTACCCCTATCGCTCATCCGCTAAGGGAATGTTGTCGGGCATACAACATCCTCGTTGGCTGTTTTTCATTGATTTCCATCTAAATGCCGATGTCGTCTGACGGTAACCAGGAACTAGGTCCCAACAAGGATGATGTATGCCCGATGGTATAGTCGTCGGTGCAAATATAGGGGGCGTTAGAATTCTGACAATTATTTAATTTATTTTTTAAATAATACAAAAAATCATATAATGACTACTGAAAGATGATAGTTTCACATCAACCCGTAAATTGTTTTACGGTGTGAGAGAGGTTTCGGGTCAAAACTCCTCACAAAATGTAGCCTATCGACTAATAATGTAGCAATATTTTGATCAATTCAAGCAAATAGTTAGAACTTGTTAGGGCACTATCCTTCTTAACCATGCCTGATACAGGGATTTGTCTCTAGGTTTCTATCATGGCTTGTGCTCTATCAAATCTTCTCTATTTGAGCTACCTTGAATGCATGTCTACCACTGTTTGAAACTTTGATAGTCTATATCCTCTATGTTGCTAACATTGAAAGGCTCTTTTATCAGTATGAATATTGGCTCAGGTGTATGGCTTCTACAATAAGCATAGGATAATATTTATATTGATTTGATACAAAAATTCTTACTCACAACTATCTTTGCAATAGTGAATGTCCTTATTGTCACATACAATGAGTATGATGGCATCCTTGTTATCTTTTAAAAATGATCTCTTATCTAAGTGTTTTCTCATATTGTTTTGATTATCCAACTACTAAAAAAATTTCATCACTATGATTTGCTAACTATCTACACTCATGGAGAGTTATTTGACTTCACTTTGTATCATCTATGGATCTAGGGCTTTTGGTTTGACTTGCAACTCTTGGTCTCTAAATTTGTATGACTTCTATTGTCACTACTCATTCTCTTCAATTTGACATCTACATTACTATTGCTATATCTTTCATGTGATTGAAATCTTTGATATTTCAACTATAGTGAGGTTTTCCTGTGAATGATGATAGTTCACGACACCTTTTGTGATAAGTTTGTTTTAGATCAAAAGTTGACCTAGATGGTCATCAAATGAGAACTATTGGCTATCATAATCACTATGCATAACAAGTTTTTGTTAGAGAGATCAATTATTATATTAACAAAGTAATGAATTTACAAGGCTACTTTGATGCATTTTATTCCTACCTCTAGGAGGTAGCAACTTTTTGATGTGCACTCATCAAATTATATGTTAATTTAGGCTTCTAATAGATTGAGGTTGTCTAATATGCACATAGATGACTCAAGCATCTTAATTATGTCTCTTAGAGGTTGAGACCTAGAAATGGGTCATTGTGCATTTCACTGTATCCTCTTTAGCATTAGAAAGAGTTGTTACTCCCCCTATTAACAAATGTTGAAAGGTGCCTTTGTGCTGAATGGGTCTCTTGTAAAAATTGCCAACATTCATGAAGAAAAATGAAAAAATGTCATTAGTGAAATGATTGCTCATTGAGATCATCTTAAGATGACTTAAAACACAACCATAATATCCCAATAAAATAAATACTAGCCAAATACGCCTCAGAAGCCTCTAATTACTTAAAAGTTAATACTATCTTCTATATGTCAAAGGAAATTTGGTCATGTGCATTGACCGCTACAATTTGGGGTGAAAAAGAGGGAATGTACTTGACAATCCGCTACAATTTTAAGAACAAAGACACTCTATGGCATCGAGAGGTTACAATCGTAGCCTATGTTGGCCATAATCCCTATTGAAACAATAACGAGATGTGACGTAACAGTTATAAAATTTGGATGAACTCAAAGAGACATTTACAAATACAACCTACCCTTTATAATACCTAATTGTAAAAATGTCTGGCCGATAGTAAAAAAACTAGAACAATAAATTTGATATAAAAGTGGTTAGACTTAAAATGATAAGGAAAATTAAAAAATGCTAAAGAAAAAGTCAACTAATGAAAAAACTTACAAGAATGAGGCATATTCACAACTTTTGCAGTCGCGCCATGCAGATAAGCACTCGAAGCAAATGATAGTGTTAGTGTACATACAAGACAATATGGGAGTTCATTATACCCAACAACTTGTGGTGTTGTTGTTCGTGTTGGCTCTATTGGACCCTACAATTAAGATTCAATATACATTATTCAATAAGATTAACTGTGCAACATAATGAAATATTAAAAAGTATGTTATCTTATTGAGCTTCACTTTGTTTTGAGAATAGTTTAATATTCTCTACTTAACAAGGCCAACCACGTGAAGGTGGAAGCTCATTTGGCCCCTCCCTCCCCGCCCCCCAACATCACTCTAAATTCCCCGTTAACATCTAACATTCATTCATTCTTTCATCCATTATTAAAATATAACATTCATTCATTATCACATAATGTTCATTAACACATAACATTCATTAACATTTATTAACATGCAACAATCATCAATATTCATTAACACATATCATTCATGGACATTCACTAGAACATAATTACATTCATTAACACATAAAAATCAGTCATTATCAAATAAGGTAGATTATAATTTTGTTTTTGTTTTTGAAGCTATGTAAAAACTAAGTGGAACATTGTTTTCTTCATCATTTCCCTCATCTTCAGTTGTTCTGCCCTCTGCTCCTGATCTTGATGTATGCATAGTCCTATATAGAGGATGAGCACACTGAACCAAAGGGGGGTCATCTGCAATAACAAAGAAATGGGCTAAATTCAAAATATTTTTTATTATTGTTACAAGTATTTCATTAATTTAAAGAACATAAATGTGGCGCTCTTTACCTGATGGGGTGACATCATCTTCCACATCATTTTGTCTATCCTCAACCTCAACATGCTGAACACCCTCTAGATCCTCTGGAGTTGAAATATGAAAAGTTACATTAATCAATAGACCAATTGCAATTAAATTTGTTTAAAGAAATAAAAGTGGTCTTGTTTACCTGATTGGGGAACATCACATTCCTGATATTGTCTACCCGAATAATGCTCCACTTGGTCACCGCCGACTACATGCTCTAAAATATTAACCAAAAAGGTTACATTAATTACTACACTAATTATAATTTAATTAAGATGTTTAATTGTATTAATAATTACATAATTTTTTTTGAATAACAAATGAATACCTCCACTACTGGAATGCACATCAAGACCTTCATGTCCAGGTTGTGTTCCATGATTAATAGGCTGCATTCCAATGTCATGCGCATTGTTATCATTGATTGCTTATTTAAAAAGAATATAGTCACTTTATGTTGGAACTTAACATCAAATAGATTATCAGTAAAGTATTCAATTTGAAATCATTTTCATTCAGCTTATTTACATTTGTGACAGATGCATCAAAATCTCATGTTTGTGCACTCAATTCTCGTAGTCGTTCAACCACGACTGTATAGCCTTGCTGGTAGGTTATTCTCTTGTCATCTTCTGTGGGTGCTCTATTGAATTTAGATCCTTGCATTTTTACTTAGTATCATGAATTTTGCTTTTATTGTTTGATAAAAAAAAATTGTTTGCAATTTATAAATATTTTGATGCGATATTTCATTTATTGATTCTTACAATTCATACGACAAGTTTCATATAACCACTAGAGTCAAGTTTGTGTTACCCATGCTTTTCTTGTCTTGCCTTGGTTTCCTTTGACGTGTCACTTAGTTTATGAAAAGTTTGAAATATGTTAGATTACATAAATATAAAGAGTAATTAGTACAAATTACATTCTTAATAGTATCACATACCTTCTTCTGGCATCTAGTGGTGTATTTCCTTTTTTCCTTTCAATTCTCTCCTTCGCATCCAAAATTAGGTCCTTCCACTCCCTCTCTGGAATCATGGGGGGACACTCATACTTTATGTTCTTCTCTAAATGTGTCTTGTATTAGTCCCTCACATACTTTAGATATGCGCCAACTTTTTCAAGGACCTTGGTTTTGTCGAATGCGTCATTTCCGAACAACCCAACCATATGGTTTGATAGTTCATCTTTTAACTTTTTTTCTTGGTCATTCCACCTTTAAAGCAAAAGAAAACCTATTAGATTCAAAAATAAAAATTGAAGCTACCTTTGATATAGTTCAAGGAAAGGATCAAAGGAAAACTATTCTATCAATGATATGAAATCAAAATAGTGAATTAGGGTTAGGTCACATATGATGTTCCACCTTTTACGTGTGGTGTGCAATGCAAAGGAATAAGGAAGGAGACACCTTGAAGAACACTGTAATGTATTATTTTTTGATAAAATCAATAAAATTTTGTATTTTGGAACTTGTTAATTACAAATTTCCATGACAGTCACGTTTCATGCACTGTTTCAAGTTTCTTCTCATCAAGAAAATAGATTAAAAATGTCTAATCAAGGATTGGAGGGTGAAGTGTAATGAATTAAATTTTTTTTGTGCCAAGTTAGAACAATGACCATGAAGAATGAGGAGAGTTTGAATTGTTTTTCTCTAAACTGTCCAAAACCCCTAGTTCTCGGTTAGTCACAAGGGTTTGCTAATATACATTGATGCAGTCATTGAAAACTTCTCAAATTCTGGACTCCTATTGTAAACTCAATTATATTTCATATTGAATTGTTCTTATATTGAATGGTTGTACAAATTTCATGAAAATTAGTGCCCTAGCAGACTGAGACAAAGTTTTCCCTATTTTGGGATAACAAACCATATTGTTTTGTTGAGTGACGTCCAATGGGTTGAAATGGGTCTATGTTGATTAAATAAGGTTGGAACAACTCTAAATAACCTTCCCCAGTATGATGGACATTTATAAGACAAGAAAGTTTCAATCTACTTGTTTGATCATGACAGTGACAATGAATGGTAGTTTGGGTTCCTTATTTTGCAGTTTTTAGAATTTGTAAGGATTCTATGAGTAAGTGCAGATGATGAGTTCTTGGGCAGTTGGAGCAGACATTAATGAGATGAGAACAGTGAAAGAACACTCTTGGAGGATAGGGGTAAGTATATGTTAAGGTATGATGGTTGAAATACTTGGCATTTTCACAATGTTAAGGATAACATGGAGTTGATTGAACATGTAACTTGTCTTGTTGGAAGTTGAGCTCAAGTAGAATGTGACGAGCTTTAAAAGGAGAGAGTATCATACAGTGAGAGGTGATTTGATAATGAAGAACAAATCATAGTATGAAGCTCTTAAAAATTATAAGTGATAAAGTGAGAGGTTGATCCAAGTCAAGGATTGAGAAAACAGACATGTTGGGGGTTTGTTGAGAACAAGTGAAGGGATGTGTAAGGGGTTTTTTCCCCCTAAGGTATGAATGATCAGTCATAAAGAGAATCAACTAGATCCCTCTGCATCAACTACACAATAAATATATGATCAATAATACTAGCATTAAAAAAGGAAGTTCACAAGTCCAAAGGAGTAGTTTTAATGTATAGAACATGGTCATCACCTGAACTACTTGCAATACCTTGATCATGGCCGCCAGGTTGATGAGGACAAATAAAATTCTATAAAAACAACACGTACATATTTTAGTTAATGACATAAAAGAGAATAAAATATAAACCATTATTGAACTTTTGTTATAATTAAAGCTTTCATTATTGCTTATTTGCAAGTTATGTGCCATCCGCATCAATTATTGCCCCCCCTCTTTTATTTCATCAGTGTGAGGGCTCATGGATGCCAAAGCAAGAATCTCTTTATTAAGTTTTCTAACAGACTTTTTCATCATTTCTATAGGGTTTGTGGTAAATATGATGTCATCATCACATAATACTGTTGAGTCCACATCTGTCCATGACAAGAATATTATTAACACTATCAAAATTACTCCAAAACACTCAAGAAAAGAACATAATAATGTAACAATTTTCTTCTATCTAAATTGTATAGTTACAATAAGGTTTACCTACTCGGTAGAAGTTTCAGGACCTATATCCCTGTCTGTGCTATGTGACAGATCCATGTTGCCCCGTGACAAAGAAAAATATAAAAACATTAGCGAAATGAAACCAATAGACTTAGCAAAAAAACATAATAATAAAATGGTATATTGGAGTCACTTATTTGGAGGTTGGTTTAAATGGTATATAGTGCATACCACCCCCATGATAGTAACTTTGTTTGTATCTATGCGATTCAAATTGTAATCAATTTCCAGCTCTTCCCCTACACTTATTGATTTTATCGCATATACAAATACATGATTTCCCTCACGTGCCTCAAATATGCAATTGGGTTGCTTATTAGTTTACCCAGGTTATGTACTATTTATAAAACCTGCAATATTCCCTATTGATTTTGTCCTTCCATCAATGTATGCAACCACTCATTTACTTTGATCATTATCTTTTTGTTGTATATAATTTGCTGACAGTGCATACCTACGCATACTTTTTTTATATCAAACAATATGCATCCAATTTTTGTAATTGTAACAAGGTATGCCAAACTCGATCAATTTAAAAACTTTTTTGTAACAGATCTTTATGTTGTCCATGGAAAATAGGCCCAAACCATGTAATGATGAAGGTGCTATGCGATACATCTTCTCATTAACACAAAAATCAATGTTTATTGGAGGAAGTTCCTCGGGTACCCATTGTTTCTGTAGATGTTTGTACCTCAAGGGCACCTCGATGTTGCCTTTGGTCTTATCATTGTAAGAACATGACCCCCCTCGAGCAAGGAAAAATTTCATGTGTTTATTAAATTTTCTTCTAATGTTTTGACTTCTAGTTGATCTCCCTATTTTAGATCTACTACATGTCTCACTTTCGTCTTCTATTCTTGCATTTCTCTCACTTGAGGAAGACACATTTGACAAATACCTATTTGGCGATACCTGCACTCCATCAAATGAGAGATTTAGTTGGTAATGTGAGATATTTTGCAAATGAGGGTAATGTTGATAAAGAAGTCAACCGTAAAGTTGATACATTGAGATCAAAATTTGGCTAAGTCCAACTGGGGCCTCAAGTGTTGATAACTGTATTAGATTTGCTGCTAATGTCGAGGTTTGAAAAACTAAGGAAGTTTGTTTTCCTAGTATTTTTTGTAAAATAAATTGTGTCTATAAGGTGTATTGACTTATACTTGTCGATCCATGAGACTGTGTAGGATCCCCGTCAAAGGGGTTCAGGTTCATGCATATGTAATTCAATTATCCTATGCTAGCTAAAAATTACACGATACATATACTAAAAATTACATAGTACACAATATGAACAATATGCAGTCATCATAATCATTGTATATTTTTTTATTCCTTACCTTTAATTTATGTAAATTGTGCAGGATTCTCAAGTAAAGGGTTGATGATGTATGTAGTCAATTACCTATTTCCAGCAAGGGTAGTAGCATCACACAAAATATATACATGAAATCAACACCAACAATTGAGCATCATAAGCATTACATTTGTAATTTGATAAATGATAATTACATATATATCATAAGCATCATAAACATCACATATGTATCATCATATATGTAATTGAGCATCATAAGAGTCACATATGTAACATCATAAACATGTAGTCCATCAAATATATATCATAAATCACCATTCATCACATAGCTAATCAACAGTCCACATAATAAATTAATTATGTAACCATATAAGTGAAATAAATTTCTATCAAGAAATTAATATTAAATAGATAATATACTAATCACATACCTCATACATTTCATTCATGTCATTGATCTTCTTCTTCATCCAACTCATCATCATGACCATCATGATCATGATCATGATCATGATCATCATTGTTATCACCATCACCATCACCATCACCATCACCATCACCATCACCATCACCATCACCATCACCATCACCATCACCATCACCATCACCATCACCATCACCATCACCATCAACATCATCATCATCATCACCATCATCATCATCATCATCATCATCATCATCATCATCATCATCATCAGCTTCTTCTTCTTCGTGAATATTTCCATCAGGAACATCATCGACTAACTGTCGATCGTGATCATCATCTACATCATCTTATACTTCTTTGGTATCTTCTTCTTCCATCACATTATACTTTATCAGCCTTCCTCTTGGATCATGTCTAACAACAAATGACCAACCTAGTTTATGTGGAACCTTTGAGTAAAATTCCTGCTCACATTGGCTTGGAAGAACATAGGGATCATCCCCAACTAACTAAAACGACCTTGTATTAACCATTGTAAATCCATTATCATGTTCAATAATAGTTCTATCAGGATCATTTTTATTTAGTCATAGCCTATACCATTTGACGACGAACATAACTAATTTGAAGGAATTAAAGTCACACTCAAGTATATCATCCAAAATGCCATATTATCGATTTTGAGACTCTTGAGGATGTATGTCATTTCTAGATGAAATATTGGTCACCTCAAAGACTACAATTATCCCAGAATCACAAGTTTTCTTTGTGTCATCCAACTTTTTGATGCAAAATTTATGACCATTGAAGCACATAGCGTTGTGGTGTTTGACCTGCAATATGTCAAACATGTCAAAAATATTGCATCGTGAGTTGATAAACATATGGGTGATTAATAAATTTATACGTACCTTTTTATCTCGTAAACCATTTGCTAAATCAATTTCCCTTTTCCATAACCTTGGAATCTCCATTACGATGAGCTTCTTTAACCAATCAAGACACACCTTCCCATGTTAATGTGCGATCATAATTTTGATATCGTTCAATCCATACAGTCATCTAATCAAGATTGTTTGCAATATACAAATATAGTGTATCCCACTCTCGACCAACTATACAAAAAATAAATACACAACTTAGAACTATTTTATTTTGAAGATTAAGAATTAGTTAACTACAATAACATCTTGTAATTACTCTCACTTTCCTCAATCTACCTTTCTCCATCAAGTACTCCCCTTCGAATTTGTTAATGGGGTTAGGATCCCAAATGTGATCTATGTGGATCTTTGCTGCAGGAAGATATTCAATAATGTACACCATAGTCTAGTATACCATATATCCCTCTACCATAGAACCGTGAAGATGTTCTCTTTGTCGAACCAAAGCCTTCAAAAATTTCAAGTGCCTCTCAACCATCCACATTGACCTAGTGTGTATAGGTCTACACAATTCAATCTCCTCAACTTGGTGTATGAGGTAGTGTTCTTGTGCATTGAAAAAAGTTGAAGGTAGACACTTTTGCATTTCACACTTTAGATGAGGAATTTTTCTCTTCCAATACTTTATATCTTCTTTATGGATTTATTTAGATGACAACCACCTACAAGAGATTCAAGACACAAAATATATAAACGATACTTTACAAAATAATATACAATATATTACATAACACGTAAAACATATCGCAAATATAATATCTATACAATAAATTGAACAAATATCACTACTTACCTCATGTATTATCCAAGATCATATATGACTTGCTTGACATTATTGTTGAAGTGGTATGGGAGAGATAGAGGTAGAACGTACTGCAACAATTATAAAATGATCTTTTCATTATTTTATAACATAATACAATAAAAAGTGCATGCATAGTATACCAATATATAGTAAATACACAAGAACATGAATTACCTTAGTGAAGGTATTCCAATCATGTGTTTTCATCCCTGACCCAAATTCACTTTTCTTTGATATGAGATTGTTTATGTTCGTAGCAAATCCTGTGGGAAATCAAATTTTTTCATATGACTTCTTTTATAGCAATACTTTGTTGCTCCATTAATAACCAAGGAAGGGAACTTATTTTAATCTAGTATCCATTGCTATTTGATTGAATACCAATTTTCTTTGCATGATTGGATTCCTGAATGTCACTACAAATTTTGACAATTTTTTCTTTGTCACACCTTCCATCCAATATTTGCCATAATGTCTTTGTAGTCATATAAATCTGTCCATTTTAATTAAATGAATATTTGCTATTTATTTGATTAAAAATCCACTAGCCATCAGTTAATTAATTCATCTTCAAAACATTCTCCTATTAATTAAATAAATTATTCAATTTATTTTAATTAATTCATTAAACAAAATTCACAATCAATTAAATGAATAAATCCTATTTATTTGATTTTAACCCCCTTTCCTCTTTTAAATAAATTAAATAAAACATTTATTTAAATCATTTATCCCCCCACCCCCCCCCCCCCCCCACTTGCATTTTCCTACAAATGCAACTTGCACCTATTTATTGAAATAAATGAATTTTATTTTAATAAAAATCCTATTTTCTCTCACCCACCAAACCCACTTGCAATCCTAACCCCCCCTTCTAGATTCTTCTAATCCCTTCCTAATTAGCTTAATCCATCCCCTAATTATTGTCACATTCCTAAGCAACTTGGAGTCACTTCTCAAAGACTTCAAAGTCTTTGAAAAGCATTAAATGCTTTGTGTGTTCAACAATTTAACCTCCAAAGTCTTCCAAACCATTAATGGTTAACTCAACCTTCTTACATGGTTAGGGACTTTGACCCCTAACTCAACCCTCATGTAACCCATTTGTCTTCTCAAGCATTTATTGCTTTGACCATGGTTATCCCTTTTAACCTTTGCACAAGAATTTATCCATTGGATAAAAATATTATCCTTTGGATAATAAATTTATTCACTCAACCCAACCTTGACCTTAAACTCCCAAGTTAATCCTCAGGTCATGTCAAGCATTTAATGCTTCTTCCCTCTCCTCTCAACCTATCTCATATTGACACTTGTCATCTTGGGATTGGGTTGAAAGTCCTCACATGGATTGAATATCATTCAATCCTGACCCTTCTTGAAATTACTCAATCTCAACCATCCATTGCTCCATTTTTCCTATAAATAGAGCCCATTTCTTCATAATCCAGATCTTGAAAACTTATATGCATTTAATCTATAGTGAATTTTAGAGAGGATTTAGCATAAGCATTTACATTTACTCTTTTGGACTAAAATCAACACTAGATTAGATAATAATCTCATTTCTAGTTTGTTCATGTTTGCATTTCATGACCTTTTTATTTCATAATCTTGAATCTTCATAAGACATCCATAGTGCAAAAAGCTGCTGAGAGCTACACTAATTTGGAACTTGAAGAGGAGAGAAACAAGGGAGAAGGAGCTAAGAGTATGGTAGAAGGCATTTGGAGATGCCTTGTTGTATTTGTTTCCATACTTAAATATTTTATCATGTTTTTAGTGTCTCTTTTGATATGTCTGTTTAGACTAGTTTTTGGTTGATTAACACTAACTTATCTTTGTTTCTTATGTTTTTGTATGTTATACGACCACAGGTTCTATTCTAACATTGTTCATTTTGCAGAGCATCATTTGGTGAACCTGGCGTGAATCTAAGAACAATTTTTGTTTAATAACTAACTTTTTGACTGTTTAGCTTGACACACAGGTCGCGCTGTGGCGCTTTTGTTCGCGCTTTAGCACTATTGAAATTTGATAGTTTAGTGCTATTGTTTTCACAATAGCGCGATTGTCTCAAATTTAGCGCTATTGTCCATATTGTAGCACTTTTGACTATTAAGTAGCGCATTTGTCCATACTTTAGCGCACTTGTCATGCTGTCTAAGTCTTCTGCTTTAGCGCTTTTGTCTATATTTTAGCGCGTTTGTGTTAAGTAGCACTTCTGTTTTCACACAGACTAGAATTATTGTAATAGAACGTTGTAAAAAAGGCCTTGTAACCTATAGAATTATTATTTTTTAAGCTTGTGGAAGCCCACCATATTTTTCAAATTTTACTAACTTTTTCATTTCATGTGCAGGTTTTAAACTAACCCTTTTTGTTACTTAAAAATAAAAAAACACATCATTTTGGTGCTTTAAAACTCACAAAATAATTTTATTTCTTGCAAGTTAGGATTCAAACTTCGTTTTGGTGCTTAAAATCAACAAAACAACTTTATTTCTTGCAAGTTAGGATTCATTGTCTTTTGGTGCTTAAATTCAACAACACAAAATTTGATTTCCTTGCATCAATCCAGAATTAAAAATTCACAATCAACACTTTGATTTTGTCTAAGTAAAAAGAACAATCAACTTGTCACATTTTTGCAAAATGATTTACTTCATGCATACGTGTTTCAATTTTAGTTGACTAGGGTTTTAAATTCCTAGTTTACTCAACATATTGCCTTTGAAGTTAAAAAAAACATCATGGTTGTTGGAGCAACATCTCCAAATAGATGGAACATCATTGCAATGACAAGTTAAAAATAACAAGTGTATTTTGTGTTTGGCACACTTGTGCAAAAAAGAGTTTGTCGAGTAGTCCTACTTCTAACACACACTTTCCTCTCCCTTGGCTTTCATGGTCCTAGATGCAAGAGAAAAGTGTTAGTAACACTCAAGTTTTATCTTTTTAAGAGAGGCCTGCCAAGAGATTGATCACTCTTGGGAACAACCTCGCACGGTAAATCCTTCGAGTCGCTATAGAAATTAGGTGTGAGGAAAAGCTATAGCCTTGGGTATAGCTGTTCCTATAGTGTAACTTGCCGAAAGGACAAACGAGCCCCACCACAAGTTACAAGGCTCTTAAGTGAGTCACTGCAGAATGAACTTATGTCCAAAAACATCAAAAATTACTAAACACCTTTAAGTAGTAGCCCACCCGTTCTATTGATTGAGGATATTTGTGATAAATTCAATGCAAGAGCATATAAGGTTTTTCTCCCAAGATACTCACTATACATATTTCCTTGAGTAGAAATATAGCTTTTTGAAAGGTTACTTGTAGCCCGATAAAAGTGGTGACTCCCCCATCATAGGGATCATCTATTTGTTATACTTGTGCAAGACTTAGTATATCACATCCTTACCTGCCACGACAGGATTCATAAGGTATGTAGTACCAAAGTTGAAGAAATATCAAGATGTGGGCTGAAATTATCGCAACTAGCCATTTGACCTTAGGGATAAAGTGTGTTTGAAGTGTCTTCATTTTTGTGTCAGACTAGTACAAATTGAGTCGACTTCAGGCTTTGGAAAACACCTAAAATACATTTGAAGGAAAGGGTCATAAAAAGGTCCAAAGATTGGGTTGATCTAGGCCCACACCTATTTGTGCCTTTTTGAGGCAACATTCTTGTGTTTGTGTGCTTGCTTTGTTTTCTTGTCAAAGGAAAATCAAAAATCCAATTCTACAACAAATATTCATCCAACACAAACATTTTTCAAAAAAACCAACAAAAGATCAAAAACAAAGTACAAACAACAAAAGTATCAAACTATATAACCATTCTTCACATCTTGAGAAAGAAGAATCTTCATCAACATAACAACTTGAAGAAAAGACCATTAAGCTCAAAGGATTTTATAAAAAGGAGGAAATTCTTCTATCTTAATAGATAAATCTTTGTCTCTCATAGAACCTTCTTATGTCATATGCATCTCTACCTTCAAGGCAAATCAAACGAGTTTGATCAAAAGTCATTAAACCACAAAGCCTTTACTCAATATAGAAGTTTGAGTTATCACAAAAACAAGGGAGGTAAGATAAATCTTGCCTTCTTTCTAGATATTTGTATCATGTATAACTCAGCTAGGGAAGAACCACCAACCCCTGAACAAGAAGAGGAAGAGTTTGTTCCTTTTTTAACACAAAGTTTCTATTGAAGTTAAACATTTCATCCATTCTCACCATTCTCACATCATCAATCTATTCCAACTCTCAAAATATAAAGAGGTTTTTGTCCTAAAGTTCTCTTTTGATATTGCTTGAATCAAACACAATACATCACTTTTTAGAGTGTCTCGACATCTAGGATCCACTCATTCTAAAGAGGCATTTCTACACAGGTTAAACTAGTCTATGAGTGAATCCTCTCATTACTAGGTAGTTAAGTCTGTAATACATCTGAGATCTCTCTGAACCTTATCACATAAAACATTGTCAATCAAACACAAATAAGCAATTCAAGAAAGAACTTTGATAACATTTACCTTTAGTGCCAGAGATCCATATGCAAAACACTCCACCCAACATAAATCTCTCATTTCATCAACAACTCATCATCATTTTCACCCAAATTCAACAAAAACTTGTAAACAAAATGGCTCACACCAGATCAAGGACTAGACAAATGGAAATTGAAAAAGAAGAGGAGGAAAATATCAATGAATTCCAAGAAGCTCTTGGAGGAAATCCAAATGATGAACATCCAAGTACTCCTACTCCTACAGCAATAGAAACGACACAACACAACCCTCTCTTTAATAGAATTTTTGACAAGATACTCAGGAGCAATGCTGATGCTCACTTTTTAAGACTTGCTCAAGAGGGAGCGAAACTACCCTTTGACTTTGATGTTGCACAACTAAGGCAAGCATCCAAACGCCAAAGTCGTAATGAGGATGAAAGAGGTCATGATCCCATCAGGTACAACCTTCATCAAGGTAATCCCCCACCTCCTCCTCCTCCAAGTGAAATAGACATGTTGTGGCAACAAGTAGAGAATCTCACCCAACAACTTCATAGTAGTGTGAAAACTAACTAGTTTTCACTCAATGATATTTGTCCCTATCCCTTTGATAGGAACCTTCATATGGCACCTTTTCCATGAGGGTTTGAAACACCCAAGTTTGAAAGTACTGAGGAAAAGGAGATCCTCGCGATCATGTTAGAGAATTCCATTCAGCTTGCCTCGAAGTGGCATACGAAGATACATACCTAATGCGACTTTTTCCCCAAAGCTTGGGAGGAACAACCACATCATGGTTTTCCCGACTACTAGATGGCATTAGGACATTTGAAGAAATCATCTAGAAATTCTTGGCATATTACTCACACAACATTGAAAGAGATGTCACCATGGCTGATCTATGTAACACTAAACAAAAACTAGGAGAACTATTTTCAGTCTTTCTGCAATGATGGCATCAAATGTCTAGTAGATTTTCTCTTCAATTACTTGAACACAAATTAGTGGAAATATTTATTTCCAGTTTGAATGACGAAATGGAATTTCACCTAGACATAAAAGACACATACTCTTTCAATGACATGATCACCAAGGGTTTGAAATGTGAGAGGGTTCTCATCAAAAAAGGGCTCATCAAGATATATAATGAGCCAAAGGATGGCCCTCACCCGTGCTTCAATAGTGATAAGCCTAACTTTTGGAACAAAAACAAAAACGTCATCAATAACAGGGTTGTGGATGCAAGATCTATCAAAAGTGCACAACCTGTGGTCTGATTTGCAGGACAAAACCCCCCACCCAAGAATAACATAGTTGCTCCTCTAAATCAAGGACACAATATACCTCAAGAGGAACCCAGACAACGTCAACAAAATTTTAAACCAAAGCGAACATATACCCCCTTAGGGGAACCTATCGAAATAGTGCTACGTTAGTTGGTTTCTCAAAATCTGGTGACCTTACCTAAAACATCAAATTACGAACCTCGGGTAAAGCCTTCATGGTGGAGGGATATTGAGCATTGTGATTTCCATCAAGGAAAAGGGCATAGGACAAGCAATTGTCATAGATTGAAAGATCTTATTCAAGATCTTATTGACCGAGGTGAGATCAAAATCGAAGGACACGACCCAAAAACAACAAACAATGATCATCTCATGTTTAAAAACCCACTTCCATCACAAGATGAAAGGGGTCCTTCCACTTCAAGGCGAAACACAGACACCACTGATTATACTCGAGCCGCCTATAATTACACTATGAATCACCTATATGATGCCAGTGAACAAATTGGAACTATTACCATAAAAAATCCCAGCTCTACTTACAATGTTACACGTCGCAGCAAGATCACCATTAAAGTAGCTCCACAAGGCACCACATCTATCCCAAAGCAATATAACCTTGTGGACCAATTAGACAAAATGCCCACATTGATATCTATCTTAGAATTATTGTGCCTATCCCCATCTCATAAAACCATCTTGGATCAAGCTCTCCAAGAGGCATTAGTCCCTGCAAATCTAAACACAGATCAGTTCCAAGCTATGGTTGGTAGTCTGAGGTCATCCCCTTGTCTCACTTTTTTTGAAAGTGACAATACGTCATTCCAACAACCTCATAATGCTCACTCCACATTGAAGGGTTCATCAACCAACATAGGATCAAGCGAGTCTTAATCGACAATGGAGCGGGCCTGAATATATGTACACTACAAATGGTCATAGCATTGGGATATGCAATTGAATCAGTGGATCCCCACAAGAAGATAACTATCAAAGCATATGTTGATGCAAAGCGTTCTTCCAAAGGAGTAGTTGTGCTACCGATCCGAGTGGGTCTAGTGGTGAAGCACATCATATGTCAGGTTATGGACCTTCCTTTGTTGTATAATTTGTTGTTAGGAAGACCTTGGATACATGCCATGCAAGCTGTTCCATCCACCTACCATCAGTGTATCAAGTTCCCTCATAACAGTGTGGAGATTACAATCCTGGGAGATGCAAATCCCTTTGCATATTGTCACAATATAAATCATCAACCAGAAATTACCATTCCTAACAATAGAGAAGCCATCTCATCCACCTCATATGTCAGTCCAACCTCTCTTTCCAGTTCAAACACCCCTATACCCAAACAAGAGAAGCTCAAAATGAAAATGGCAGAGGAAGGTCCTAGGGAGTATAATCTCAGCCAACTCTTTTGTGTTGGGCAAATGCCCACTTCCCCTAGAACTCATGGTAAACCTCAAGAGTTACTTCATACACCACTAGTTAAGCCAACATGTACCTTGATGCCTTTCATCCTTGGAAAGAGTCAAGAAGAAGAGACCAGGGATGAGGACTTAGCAGAATGGATCTATAAAGATCGTATCACTACAAACATCCCACAAGCTAAGCTTCCTATGGATCAATATGGAAAGGGCCTTTTCATTATGCAAAGAATGGGTTATGATGGTTAGAGTGCTTTGGGACCTTGCAAGGAAGGAAGAAATGAGCTGATACAGATAGAATTAAAGCCTAAAGATAACACAAGACTAGGCTTTCAAAAAGAGATCTTTCCCAAGCTCAGATTCAAAGGGAAACCCAACAAATCTCTATATCAACCTACTACTAAGAGGTCACCTTCGATTATAAAAGTAGCACCATGCACCATAGCAACTACCCCATTGAGGCTAAAAATCCCAGCAACTTCATCAACAATAGCATAAGCATCAGTAGCACCATTAGTAGCAACAACTGTATCAGAATCCATAGCAATATCAACAACACTGGCAATTCCAGCAGAAGCAGTAGAGTCAACAATGTCGATACTCCCAGTATCAGATTCACTCATCCCCATAATTCTTCCTACAGCACCGATCATTTCATCTACAATGGTACATCAGCCAATCACATCTATAGTATTTAACTCAAAGGATATCCCAGTATGGTATAGCAACCGAATACTGGAAAGCGACTCAGAGACCGACTTACATGAGTGGGAACTTGATTCAGTACATCTAAATACTTTAGATGAGGAAGACGCATCACCCCCTCCACCTCACAAAGAAATCCTTGTTTACAAAGAAGCGCAGATCAAAACCTCTTGGGTTCCTGAACTGGAAACACCTTCCAGAGACCCTACATTACATCCTACGCATGATTTTGACAAGGAGAGTACCATCAATGACCTTCACCACAACGTCTTAACCCTTATTGTCACATCGTATGAACTTAACTCGATCGATGAGGTAATACCCATTATCCATCCCGAACTCATCAAATGGAGCCAACCTAATCCCCCATGCCTTGACCACTTCCAAAACGATGAGGCAATCATTGAATTTTTGGAATTATGGGATAACATACCAAGTGGGGATCACAAAGCTGGATTCACCATAGAACTAAATAGCGCAACATACTTTGGGGTGGATTCCAAACCTTTCAACTAAAAAAATATAACAATAAAACATGGACCTTCTAGTGAAAACCACACTGTGGCATTATTTGATCCCACAAAAGAAAAAAAAAGAGCGTATCCAATGGTGAAAACCTCTCCGAGGCACCTGAGGATGAAAGGTTTGACTTTCTTCCCTCTAGTACACAGCAGGAATGATCAACAATTCTGATCAAGGAAACCAAAGAATATAACGTGAGGACTCTTGAAACTCCTCACCACATACATCTGGCATCTCTTTTAACTCTAGAGGAACAACCTAAGTTTGTCGAATTCTTCCAAAAGTGTCAGATCAACTTTGCATGGTCATATGCAGACATGTCTGGGCTTGATCCTGATTTAGTCATGCATCACCTCACTGTCGCAGAAGGAGCTAAGCCTATCAAGCAGAAGCTTCACAAGATGCATCCCCCGATTGCGATACTAGTCAAAGCAAAACTTAAGAAACTTCTAGATGTTGGTTTCATTAGACCAATTGATTATGCAAACTGGATATCCAACATTGTGCCAGTCGGCAAACCAAATGGGGGCATCCGTATCTATACTGACTTCAAAGATCTGAACAAGGCATGTCCTAAAGATGACTTCCCCCTGTGTGTGTGAAAAGTGGATCTGTATCTGTAAGCACAACACTTCAATCAAGTCATTACATGCATGGTTAGATAGATATAATAATGAATATTAAAACTATGACAAATTGACCCATTGCCTTCTAAAAGATGTGAGTATAAGATTGCTCTCAGATTATAAGCAATACTAGTGACTAGACAACATCAAGACGAAGGATTTAATCTATAGGAGCATGATGAATGCTAGATGGATGCAAGATTAATCTAACAAGATCTTTGCAATATTAAGCTAAATGATTTAAATCAATATGAAATAATTAATATGCAATATATCAATGAATCCTAGAGCAAAAATAGTATAATAACAATGTATTCTCCAACCTTTTTTGAATGAGAGATGAGCCTGAATTTATACAAAATTCAGAAAGAAACCAACGGCTAAGATCAAATGATGATGAGCGGTCAAGATTTTCCAAGAGGAAACACAATATAGGTGAAGTAATGTGATTGGATGCTTTTATCAGTTTTAAAGGAAGTTGAATTAAAATTAAGATTAAAATCAGAATAAAACTGATTTATTCTCTATTTCATTCAATTTTGAGATTTAGTTTTAATTACTTTCTTTGAGATTATCCATCAATTTTTAATTTGTTTTTCAAGATTATTTCCAATTGATTTCTTTTCTCAAAATTTTAATTCATTTTTTGTCAATTTCCTTTTTTTGATTTATTTCCATTTTTGAAGATTTGTGCTCATTTGATTTATTTAATTGAATTAATTCCTCTTTTTGATGATTTAATGGCAAATTGATTTATTTAATTAAATATGCTAGGACATTTAATAAAATTAATTAGATAATTGTTTAAAATGATTTACTTGGAATGATTTAATTAATTAAATAAATATTTAATTAATATTGAGTGATTGATTTTGCCATGTGACATTGATGATTAAAGAATTAATTGTGTGCTCAAGATTGATTTAATTGTCTTTGTTTAGGACCTTGGTGACGTTGTCGAGATTAGGGGCTCATGGTTTAGATGACCATTTTTAGGGTATTACATTTGCCCCTCTTTGAATTAATGTGCAAGCAGCGCATTGGTTCAAAGAATAGTTGATGTCTAGGAGATGCCATTTCTGAACTTGATTGATCACGAACGAGATGAAAAGCGAGGTGTTTAACTTGATTCGAAGCGATGAAGCTGAATGAAGTTTGATTAAAGCGATACCATTCCTAAACTTGATTGAACTAGGAATGATAGAAAACAAAAGATGCCAAACTTGAACTTGATTGATCAAGAAGCGGATCTTACTGATCTAGAACTTGATTGATCTAGACATAGTGAGTGATGATAAAAATCAATCTTGAACTTGATTGATCAAGACACGATAAAGATAAACTGTTCAGCTTGATCAAGAAACGAATACTGAACACCTGCTTAGATATAGTGTGATTAAAGAAACTCTTTAAACCCTTGATTGAGTTTAAAAGAATAATCAACTTGATGAAAAAGCAATGAAACTGATTAACATTAAGAGATTGATTCAGATAAAGGACAAATATCAATTTGATATGAAGCGATGAAACTGATATGCCCCTGGCGATGAGGTCTTGTTTGATTGATTTTCTTTAGTTGAAAAAAAAATGTTTTGCTCGACTTTCGATAAAGATTTGAAAATTTTCTCAACATTTCAAGATGTGAGGTCATAAGGTCACGAGTATGCCCCCTCAGGAGCGAAATCAAAAGATAGCGAGGGTACATGATGATAGGCAATTTTTTAGCAATGATAAGTTATTTGAGCACAAATTGATTCAGAGGATTTTTTTGAAAATTTTGCGTTGATTAACTAGAAATTGAGCGCAAAGTTGACTTGTAGAATTGAAATTGATATTCAGCATTGAAATTGAGTGCAATTTGAAGAGAGAATGAGCTTTTGATGAAAAGAGCGCTAAGTGGTCCAAATTGTGAAATTGACTAGCAAAATGATCTCAAATTTTAATTTCAATCCTGAAAATGGACTTAGGACGGTCAAATTAGCTAAGGGTACAATTTTCATGTCCATCGGAGCAAGTTGAAAAATTAGGTTTTTGGCTATATATGGGACAAAAGTGTCATTTTCAATTCATTGTAACCCTCCAAGTTTGAATATTCAAAAAACCTTTTACGAAGAAAATGGTGGTCCCTACTCGTTAGCATCGATTCGAGCACCAGAGAAGACATAATCGACCTCGAAACTACGAGCTAGCAGTAAGTGATTTATCTTAAGCCTATTTGTGTTTTCAAATTTGAATTTTTTTGTTCATTTTTTAAGTTTTCCGCATTTTTGGGGTCGGCCATCACGTTTCATCATGTGAGATAGGATCCTGTCTCGTATGAGATATGGAAAAATGTCTTTTGTCATTTCAGACCATTAGATTTGTCATTCTAAGGCCACCCATGTGTCGTACGACAGGTCTATAAAAAGACCATTTTGTCGTGCTGGGTCTAAATGTTTGTCGTTTGAGCTTGGTTTGTCATACTAGAGCTATTCTTGGCTCGTATGACATGTTGCTTTTCTGTGTTTTGTCATTCGAGAGACAGTGAGCATTTTTCAAGGTGTAAACATGAAATTTTGATTTTGTATTGGACTTAGTTGGATTTGCGTGATGTTTTGCTTCTCTTGTAGGCTCATTTGGAATGTTTTCTGATGCTTCGTTGTTGGATTTTTTTAGGTTTGATTACCTCCTATGTTATTTAGATGCATGTATCCTCCCATGATGACATTAGTGCAAGATTTATCTGAGGTTGAGCAGACTCATATTGACTTGTGCGGCTTGACTCATTTGTTGAGATTACCTGATATCCATGTGAACCACAGGATACTCATGGCATTGGTAGAGTAGTTTCATTCAGAGCATAACACATTTCATCTATTGGTGGGGGAGTTGATGATCACTCCTAAGGATGTATACAAGATTCTTCGTATCCCTTTTGCTAGGGATAAGGTGGATTATGATTCAGGGCACCTTCCAGGATTGCAGGCAGTTAGGCATGTCTTCGGTGATCTTGATATTTTGACTCGTTCCATGAGTTGGGACATCCTTATGAGCAGGTACAATGAGGAGTATCCTCTGGCATGTGTTCTAGTAGGGTTTATAGGCTATTTTTTGATGCCAGACAGAGGGCAGTAGGGCTTCCAGTGTGGATGGGGTTGGATGTTAGAGAGTTTGATAGAGACCCCTCAGAGACTTGGCTGGGGCTCTTGTTTATTGGCCCACATGTATCGAGAGATGCATGAGATTGTGTATAAGGATGGGCATAGCATGGTCGCTGGTGTGTATATTTTGTAGGTGTGGGCTTGGGAGCACCTTCCCATTTGTTAGCCAATAGTAGATGACAACAAAGAGCTCGGGTAGCAGGTCATATATAGGTATGCCAGATATATTACATAGCCCCATCTGGGCAAGATAGATTTTTGGAGATGACAGCTTGATGACCTGACATCCATCGTATGGAGACTGTACAGAGGTTTGGAGCAATGGGATGATCGGCGGCTAGTTTGCAGGGACTTTTTTGTTACACGCCCACTAATCGGGAGGTCACAGACCATTGTGGAGTGATTCATCGTTTCTCGAGTGAAGAGGCAGTATGGTCGGCCTCAAGGGATCTTGCAGGAGTATACAACATATGCTCAGGATGTAGACGAGGAGAGACAGGGATGGTCTCCACAATTGTCATACGCTTTGGCGATGCAGGAGTTGATAGGTTTACACTGCTTGAGGTGGGATTACATGGACGATGTAGAGGATGTGGGGGTATTGCCCTAGTATAGAGATCATTTTCAGCAGGATCCATTCCCACAATTTGCAGATCTAGGTGAGCAGGCTCCTCACATTGAGGATGTTGAGGATGATGTCCCCGCACCAGCACAGGGACAAGGATAGGGCCACAGGCAGGGTCAGAGGCAGGGTCAGGCATAGAGAGTTGAGGCTCCATGATGGGGTAGTGGTGATCCAGGTGCTAGCAGTAGGAGGTTGCCAGCTGAGGGTGGACAACAGAGGGGTGAGGGCGGATCCCTAGGGTGAGTGGGTGGGACTAAGGAGGAGCGAGCAGCTCCTAGATAGGTTCGATAGTAGAGAGAGGAGCAGGGTGGAGGTGGAGATGGGGGTGGAGAACCTACGAGAGAGCAAGGGACAGATGCTAGATAGTCGATGTGGGCACGTCTTGCAGAGCTACAGTCACAATTGATAGTGGCTCAGAATCAGCTGGCAGAGCGAGATCGTCAGCTGGTCGAGGTGAGGATTGAGCGTGATCACTAGATCATCGAGGTGAGGACTGAGTGTGATCATCAGATTGCCGCGCTGAGAGCAGGGATAGAGCCCCTACGACAAGAGGTCCTTCACCAGTCTAGTAGGGCAGCCTACTATGTTTTAGCATATATTGTTGTAGTTCTTGTTGCGCAATAGGTGATACCCTACGCACAATACATGGCATGATCAGAGGGAGCACAGGCACCTCGTCAGGATCCCAGGCATCAGGCTCCTCCTTGACCACTAGGCGATGAGGGAGAGGGAGCGAGCTAGATTATTTCCTTTTTGTAGCTCGAATATATTTTTTTGTAGACACACCCACTTTTTGTAGCCGATGCGATTCTTGCTCTGATGGGAGTTTGTATATGTCTTTTGACATCATTTTGTTGCTTGAGACTTGACACAATATATATATATATATATATATATATATATATATATATATATATATATATATATATATATATATATATATATATATATATATATATATATATATGAGATCTAATTTGACTTCATCGTACTTGTGTTGATTCGCTTATGAGATGTCCTTTATATGCTTTATTCTATATGTGTGCATTTCTTTTCAGCATGAATGTATGAATACAAATGGAATATGAATGTCTATTTTTGTTTCTTTTTATATGAATAAATTATAATGCAAATGAGTAATGAATAATGCAATTTTTTTCATTTTCTATGCGATAAGATGAATGCAAATGAATGATAGTGAATGATGCAATGTTTTCATTTTTCTATGTAATAATATGAATGCAAATGAATGACAATGAATGTATGAATCTATATTAAATGCTCATGTATGCAGCTAACATCTCAAAACAAAAGTACTCGATTGGAGAAATGATGAAAAGAGACCACTTAGCGAAGAAACGATGACGCTCCAACTCTTATTCAGAAGATAGAGAAAGCATTGTTACTATACCGAAATCACTTGAAATTTACAAGATGCAGAATGAAATGCAAGATGACATGCAAAATGAGATGCAACCTAAACCTAGTCACTGGACTTTGAAAAGCTTAATTGTCATCATTGAGCATTTTACAATTATAGCAGGCAGAGTAGAGTTCCTTTCTTTTCATGCGCAATATTAATGATCTTGTCCGCAATGACCTTTTTTCGTTCATATCCTTGGACAAATTTCATAGGGACTCGGATTGCATGATAAAGAAATTCCCTCAAACCAGTCAAAGAAATGATATCGACCTCCCTGTAGCATTCAAATAAGTGGAGTCAAGGTATGTGAGGCAATTCCACCTTGATATAAAGGCTCTTATTGTTAGGTCCCAGGGACAACTGAGAGGGGGGGGTGAATAAGTTGTCTTAATAATATTAAACCAAAAACAACTTAATCAAATTACTGCTTAATACCGATGAGACAGTCTGTTATACCAGTGGATATATTTAACAGATAAATGCAATACCGGTAAAGATTAATGCATGAAACTAAAAGACAAAGTCATCCATCACACATAACACCAATATTTATATGTGGAAACCCTATAAGGGGAAAAACCATGATGGGAAACCTTACCCACAATCAGATGATACTACTGTAGATAGTAAGTGTACATAAATGGGGTCTGCACATGCACATGCAGAAAGGCCAAGCACCTAGAGCTCACTGCTCAATCACAAATGGGAGTCACACTGACTACAATTGGATGGTTAAATCCAATAAGAATGTATTGCACAAAATAGCATCTTTGTATGCTGGATTCAGTACTGGTGTAGTTCTGATTGTCTTCACAAAACCCTCCTTCTATCTTCAAATGATGTCTGGATGTATAGCTCTGCTTAATCTCACATATACCCTTATATGATTCTTTTTCGCATTCCACACTGATCTTACAATTAAGACCTTACATTTATACCATAACCTAAGACCAATTTTAGGTCAGCTCTACAAGATATTACAATAAGATTAATTTATAAACAATTCATTATTTGATACAATAACCGATTGAACATGTCGGCTTAATGCATTTACAACAATAATTAATCATCTCCATAGCATGCCATGCTGATCTAGAAAAGATAAACCTGCCGATGTAACCCTGGACCTATTTGCCGGTAACAACAAATATGCAAACTCGAATATGCCAATAAACAATTCTCCAATATAAGATGTCCAAACAATGTCTTTGACATTACCAAATGTTTTCCATGTTATACCAAGTGCCAGTGATCATTATTTCCTACCGGTGTACCAAATTCCAGTGACTGTGCATAAGTCACTTGCCTGTTGGTGAATGTTGATGATTCTCCAAAGTGCCAGAGTTGATAAGTGTTAGTAGGTGTTGACATCAATGACAAAACCATACCAAAATACCAACAATCTCCCCCTTTGGCATTGATGGCAACACAAGATGGAAAAATGATCAAAGTGCCAAAATAGAAATGCCAAATACCAAAAACCAACAATCTCCCAAAGAGATCATTAACCAAAAATACAAATATAGAGAGTAACATTCTCTCCCCCAATGAATAATGTCTCACCAAAAGATAATGTGTTTTTCCATAGATATCTCTCCCCTTTTGAAATCAAATGCCAAAGCAATATAGAAACCATTTTTAGATACAAAATACCAATCAATTTACTATACCAACTACTCCCCTTGAGAAGTAGCTTCCTCATCAAAGCCGAAAAAATAATTTCTCTGTTAATTTTGCCGGTTGATGACAAACATCAACTGTTTAGGTCTCTACCAGTGGGGGTATGACCCCAAGCTGATCTCTTAGATATTCAAAGGTTTCCTTAGGTAAAGGCATAGTAAATATATTTGCAATCTGCTCTTTAGTGTTCACATAAACCAGTTTGACTTCTTTAGCTTCAACATTCTCTTTCAGAAAATTCAGTTTGATAGAAACATGTTTGGTTTTAAAATGTAGTACCAGATTCTTAGATATGTCAATTGCTGCAGTGTTATCACAATAGATAGTTATAGGTTCTTTGCAATTTACCTTTATGTCCTTCAACATTTGTTTAAGCCATAATACCTGTGTACAGTTTGTTGCTGCTGCAACATATTCTGATTCTACTGTTGATAAAGATGTACAACTCTGTTTCTTACTTAACCAAGAAATTAATCTTCTTCCAAGAAAAAATGCTCCTCCGTTGGTGCTTTTTCTATCATCTACATCTCCTACCCAATTTGCATCTGTATATGCACATAATTCAAAGTTTTCATCTCTAGGATACCATAATCCAAGATTTGAAGTGCCTTGTAAGTACCGAAAAATCCTTTTTACTGCTGATTCATGATTTTCTCTAGGATTACTCTGAAATCTTGAAACAATACATATTGCATTCATAATATCAGGTCTTGTTTGTGTTAGATACCGTAAACCTCCTATCATAGATTTGTACCTGGTTGGATTAACAGGTGTAGATTCATCCCTTAGTGATAATTTGTCATTTGTAGTCATAGGTGTGCTTACCAGATTAGAGTTCTCCATCCCAAATTTCTTTAGTAACTCCTTTAAGTACTTGGATTGACTCAAGAATATACCTTCATTTGTCTGTGAAATCTGCAATCCTAAAAAGAATTTTACTTCTCCAATCATAGACATTTCAAATTCTTGCTGCATTTTGATAGAAAAATCTTTGCATAATCCATCTTCTCCTCCAAAGATTATATCATCAACAAAAACTTCTATAACCAAGATGTCATCATTAGTCACTTTATAATATAAATTGCTGTCAGCATTACCTTTAGAAAAACCAATCTTCAAAAGATACTTATCTAATCTTGCATACTAAGCTCTTGGAGCTTGTTTCAACCCATACAGAGCTTTCCTTAACCTACAAACCATATCTTTGTCTTCTGTTAAAGAAAATCCATCAAGTTGTTCAATGTAAACTTCTTCTTCAAGATCTCCATTCAGAAATGCACATTTGACATCCATTTGATATACCTTGTAGTTCTTAAGTGTTGCAAAGGCCAAGAATAATCTAACTGCCTCAATTCTAGCTACCGGTGCAAAAGTTTCATTATAATCAATTCCTTCTTTCTGAGAATATCCCTTACACACTAGTCTTTCTTTATTTCTGATTACTTTACCATCTTCATTAAGTTTGTTTCAAAATACCCATTTGGTTCCAATCACATTTTTATCCTTAGGCCAGGGAACTAATGTCCATGTGTTATTCTTTTCAATTTGTTCTAATTCTTCTTCCATAGCTTTAATCTAGTGTTTATCCTCATATGCTTCATTAACTGATATTGGTTCAATTTGAGAAATAAGACATACCTCTTCATTTGCCAATCTTCCTCTTGTCATAACTCCTTTATATTTGTTCCGAATTATTTGATCTTCAGAGTGGTTCAATCTTACATACTGGGGTGTTTTTGTTTTCTACTGTTCCTTAGTTACAGTGGAATTTTTAGATGATACCAGTGTAACTGGATCTTCATTCTATACTAGTGGATTCAATGTAGATTCATCTGTCAGAATCTTTGTTGCCGGTTCAGAGTCTATATACCTTGAAGTTCCTCTGAATTGTTCATCAATTTTTACATTTGTACTCTCAACAATTTTCTGCAATCTTTTGTTAAAACATCTGTATGCTTTGCTTTTAGATGAATAACCAAGAAATATTCCTTCATCACTTCTAGGATCAAATTTGCCAATATACTCATCTCTTCTAATATAGCATTTACTTCCAAATATTCTGAAATATTTAAGAGTAGGAATAATACCAAACCATAGTTCATGAGGGGTCTTACCAGTTTCACCTTTGATGTGAACTTTGTTGAATGTATAGACTGCTGTACTTACTGCTTCTCTCCAATATACATGTGGTAGATTTTCTTCTGATAACATACTTCTTGCTGAATTCCAAGATAGTTCTGTTCTTTCATTCTACAACTCCATTCTGCTGTGGTGTCCGGGGTTCTGATAGCTGTCTTTTGATTCCATTCACTTCACAAAATGTATTAAATTCCTTAGATGTGAATTCTCCTCCTTGATTTGATCTTAGACATTTGATTTTCTTACTGGTTTCATTTTCTACCATTGCTTTGAACAGTTTAAACTTTCCAAGTGCTTCTAATTTTTCTCTGAGAAAAGTTACCCATCACATTCTAGAGTAGTCATCAATGATTAGCATGAAATATCTATCACCTTGTAAACTTTTAGTTCTGGTTGGACCACATAAATCAGTATGAATAAAATCAAGAGCATTATTTGATTTTTCTGGAATACTTTTTAAAGTAGCTCTAACTTGTTTTCCAAATTGACATTCCTTACATACTGTGTTGTGAGGTTTGACAATTTTAGGTAAATCTATAACTGCCTTAGTAGTAGTAATCTTTACCATGCAATCAAAATTTACATGACAGAGTCTCTTACACCATAGCCAACTTTCATCAATATGTGCAATCAAGCATTTTTTTTTATTGTTACTCAAATGAAAGATATTACCTCTAGTCTGATTACCGGTTGCAATTTCCAAACCAGTTCTGTTCATGATTTTGCATTTTCCATTTTTGAATTGTAACTGAAATCCTTTTTCAAATAATTGACCAACACTCAAAAGATTATGTTTTAGACCTTCAACATAGTAAACATTATCAGTGTTGTGTTTACCATCAAGAGATATTGTACCTTTTCCTTTGATTAAACAAGCTTTATCATCTCCAAATCTTACTAAACCTCCATTATATTCCTGAAAAGTCAAGAATTTACCTTTGTCACCAGTCATTTGATGTGAACATCCAGAATCAATGATCCACTCATCCTTAACTTCAATTTAAGCTGCCAAGGCCTTTTCTACCGTTTGAACAGTAGGTGCCGGTTGATCTTCTGTTATAGAAACAAAGACCCATCCATTGTCTGCCGGATCCTCATCAGAATCATCAGTCACTCCTTCATCATCAAGATAACAAGATTTATCTTTATTCTTCTTGAATTTGTATCTCTGATATTCAGGGTTAGGTTTGTATGTCCTTCTAGCTTCTTCTCTTAACCTAGCATGTCTATCAGGGCATCTTGAAGCCATATGACATTTCCTATTACAGTTGAAACATTTAAAGGGTGCTTTACCTTCATACTTACTTCCAACTGGACCTTTAGGCATTTTTCTTGCAAATAGTGGTTCAAGTTGTTCAAGTTGTTCATTTTCTCTCCCGCTTTCTTCAAGTTCTCTTGCATAAAAGGCTTTCTAATCAGACTTGTCAAATGATGCTGTAGATGATGTTGATACTTTAAAGGCTAAATCTATTTTTATAGTAGCAACTGGACCAAATTCCTCAATTTCAAAGGCTGAAAGTTTTCCAATCAATGTATCCCTAGTTACTGATGTATTAGGCATTGTTCTAAGTTCATTTATTGCAGTAACTTTCATTTTATATGCCGGTGGCAATCCTCTTAAAACTTTTGAAACAATTTCATCTTCACTTAAGGTTCCTCCACAACATTTAATACCCAAAACAATTTCATTTACTCTTTCCATAAAAGCAAAGATTCTTTCATCCTCTTCCATTTTCAGATTTTCATACCTGACCCAGAAGCTTCCAAGTTTTGCAATTTTGATTGTGGAATCTCCTTCATTCAGTGTTTCCAAATGATCCCAAATAGCTTTAGTAGTAGACCTATATGATAATCCCATGATTTGTTGATCTGATAATGCGCTCAAGAGTGTTTCCTTTGCCTTGCAATCATTTTCTTCATCTTTAGCTAAGGTAGGTGGATTAGGCTGACCTTGAGTAGGAGAAATATACCCATTCTTTGTAACTTCCCAGATGTCCTTACCAATGCAATTTAGATGTGTCTCCATTTTGATCTTGCATATCCCATAGTTGGTTCCATCAAGTTTAGGACTGTCCTTCCTGAAATAGTTAGTAGTCATTGGATCTCCTCAAGCTATTAAACTTTTGCAAAAGAGGACTAAGCTATGATACCAATTGTTAGGTCCCGGGGATAACTGAGAGGGGGGGGGGTGGTGAATAAGTTGTCTTAATAATATTAAACCAAAAACAACTTAATCAAATTACTACTTAATACCGGTGAGATAGTCTATTATACTGGTGGATAGATTTAATAGATAAATGCAATACCGGTAAAGATTAATGAATGAAACCAAAAGACAAAGTCATCCATCACACATAACACCAATATTTGTATGTGGAAACCCTGTAAGGGGAAAAACCATGGTGGGAAACCTTACCCACAATCAGATGATACTACTATAGATAGTAAATGTACATAAATGGGGTCTGCACATGCAGAAAGGCCAAGCACCTAGAGCTCACTGCTCAATCACAAATGGGAGTCACACTGACTACAGTTGGATGGTTAAATCTAATAAGAATGTACTACAAAAAATAACATCTTTGTATGCTGGATTCAGTACCAGTGTAGTTCTGATTGTCTTCACAAAACCCTCCTTCTATCTTCAAATGATGTCTGCGTGTATAGCTTTGCTTAATCTTGCATATACCCTTATATGATTCTTTTTCGCATTCCACACTGATCTTACAATTAGGACCTTACATTTATACCATAACCTAAGACCAATTTTAGTAGGTCGGCTCTACAAGATATTACAATAAGATTAATTTATAAACAATTCATCATTCAATGCAATAACCGATTGAACATGTCGGCTTAATGCATTTACAACAATAATTAATCATCTCCATAGTGTGCCATGCTGATCTGGAAAAGATAAACTTGTCGATGTAACCCTGGACCTATTTGCCGGTAACAACAAATATGCAAACTCGAATATACCAATAAACAATTCTCCAAGATAAGATGTCCAAACAATATCTTCGACATTACCAAATGTTTTCCATGTTATACCAAGTGCCAGTGATCATTATTTCCTACAAGTGTACCAAATTCTAGTGACTGTGCATAAGTCACTTTCCTGTCGGTGAATGTTGCTGATTCTCCAAAGTGCCAGAGTTGATAAGTGTTAGTAGGTGTTGACATCAATGACAAAACCATACCAAAATACCAAAACTTATCATGGGCACCCAGCTAATTTAGATGTTTCCAGATCATTGGGATCATTCCTACAAGCAGAAAACAAGAAAATATTATGCCCCCAATCCTTGCTCCTCTTAGTCAATATAGACTTCCTCGAGTTACTTAGAGGGATAATAATCGAAAACCAATATAAAAGACAACACACAAAGAAAATTTCCATGCACAGCTCAAACTGTTTAGTGATTGTTTTTTGATATGTCATTTTGCTTGTTAACACAATGATAAAACTCTTCAGTAGTCAGGAGACAGGTGACTGACTCGAAGTGGACGACCAAGTTTCATTGACGTAAGATTGACTTGGTTGACACTGCTTAGGACATGTAATGTTCTCTTGTCGATTAACCTAAGACTATGACAATGATCGATTTCAAGCCACGAGGGTTCCAATGAACTAGGATGTCATGAAAGTGACCAAAAGATATGTATAAGTGAAAGCAAAGATGCATGAAAGTGGGAATGCCAACGTTGCGTTGATAGATGGAGCGCTTGAGTACAAGAGGCACCTAGTTGCTAGGTTTTCACCTGCTTGGCAGAGATGCATATATTTTTTACCAAGGTGCCTGTTTACCAGGTTTTCACCAGGGCATTTTCTCTCTTTTTTCCTTTTTTTTTCTTCTGTTTTTCTTTTTCTTTTTTTTCTTTTTTTGAATTTCTTCAGGGCTTTTTCTGATTTTTATGATTTTCTTCAGGACTTTTTTTGATTTTTAGGATTTTTTTCAAGACTTTTTCTGATTTTTAGGATTTTTTCAGGACTTTTTCTGATTTTTAGGAATTTTTCAAGACATTTTATGATTTTTATGATTTTTTCAAATGTTTGCCCCTAGTGTCTAGCAAGGCAAAAGGGATTTTGAGTGCATGAATGGATAAGCGAATGATGGTGGATGCTTTCAAGGACTATCTCACAACATTAATCCAAGCATAGGGTCCAGATATAGCAATGTAAAGCAAAGATTTTAGCGATGTAAAGCAAGGATATAGCACAGTGAAGCAAGGATATAGCACAATGAAGCAAGTATATAGCGTAATGAAGCCATATGGTCCAAAGAAGTGGCTATGTCAAGAGGTTTGTGGAAAGCATATTTTTGCATTTTGTCCATAGTGTTGATCAAGATCAAGGGATAGATTTGGATAGGAGGAAGATATGATAAGCAAGATCAAAAGGGAGTAATGAAGGATGTAAGTGAGCAATGGATAGGAGCTAAAGGCTGTGGATCAAGTCCAATATATATGACACATGAAGCCTGTAAAGATCCTTAACCTTGTCAAGATCAAAGGTGGAAAAGGGATATGAATGTAGATAGAGCGAATGAGGGATAATGGAGGACGAAGAATAATGGAGGAAGAAGGATAATAGATGGACGTACATGGATGGAACTTGCCCCCAGTGTAAAGTGCAAAAGGATAATGGATTACACATGATGCCCGTTTGCTAGGTTTTCATCATGGTACTTGCCCAAGGTGCCACAAGAAGTGGTTTTCACTCGTGGACGAAATTATTTCTCTTTACTTTTTTTTCTGATTTCTTTTTTTTTTTTTTTTTCATCATTTTTTTTTTCTTTTTGGAAGATAATGGAGGCATGATAGGGGATGGAAGAAGGACCCCAATGTATCACTGCTTTGGATGGTACCCTTATAATATGAGTTGTAGTAGACCATGGCTATAAATGTATGCTCAAAGATGTTGGCAAGATAATGAAATGAAACTAGGCCAAGGATTTATGCAAATGACTAGATAAGAAGGATGGAGGTTGAAAAAGAGGTGTTGGATAATGGATGGGATGTTGGAAGAATTGTGTATGGATAGATGGAAATTCTGGAAAGATCAACATTGGCACACGCCTTGAGGGATGGTGGACATATGGAAGAGAAGTGAATCTTAGATTTTGAGATTTGGATGGAGGAAAGGTTACGAATTTTGGGGCATAAGAACCCAAAATTGATGAAGGAGGTGATGGAGGAATAGACTTGGAAGGTTTGGATGGAGAAACAACAATTTTGGATGCTGATTTTGATTTTTCTTCAGACTGGTGTGCTTCAAGCAATCGTTTAGGGATCCAAATGGTTTTTGATTTTTCATGCTTTTGTAGTTCTTTAGAGCACATTTCTTGTACAAGTGCCTTAGGAACCCATATAACTTTTGACTTTGGTTCTTTCTTTTTGGGCCTTTGTGGCATTTTGTATTTTTCTTTTTCTTTTTGGATCATATTTTTCTTTGTTTTGACATGTCGATTAGATGGGACATGTTGATCCTTGAATACATGTGGATTGCTTGACTTATGACTTTTATGCTTGGAATCCAAATTGCTTGGAGGGAGATGTGTGGATAGATAGGAATGATATGGAGGTCTTTTAGATGGATGGAAGGTACTCAAAGACGTGTGCCTTTGTTGATCCTGCATAAGAGATGGAGGGATATAGGGACCTAGAATGGATGGAAGCGATGATGGGAAAGGCATGTATTTGGATTTAACTGGAGAAATGTAGGATTTATGAGGGATACCAACATCTTAAGAGTGAGCAATGTAGCCATTATAATCAAGATTTTCTTTTATAGCAGGGGGTTCTAATATACCATGTTCATGAGTATCTAACCCTTTTCTTTGATAATGCATGCTTCAAAAGATCTTTTTAACAAAGGGTTTCTTCTTACTTTTGATGCTAGAGGCAAGTCCATTTTGAGGTGGAGGTGGCTTGCAAGGTATGATGGAATCATGAAGTGAACATGGAGGATTATGACAAGGAGGTGAAGGGATACTTTGATCTTGACATGGAAGAGGACCATTGGATAGAGTAGGAAGGGTGTTTGACTCTTCATTTTGAATAGGATTGTTTGAAAAGGTGGAAGGGGAATTATGATCTTGCTTAGGAAGTGGATTAGGAATGGGATTTGGAAGGATTCTTTGCTCTTGAGAGGGAAGGAGTTCATCTTGGAAGAAATGGAAAGGTATAAGGGGATCATCATGGGATTCTAGGGAAGCATGATCTTTTTCAATCATTAGATGGGATTGAGGAGTTTTGGTGTCTTGATCTTGATTTATGGTACGACTTATTCTTTCATTTTCCAGATTATCCTCTTGACATGGAGTCACTTCTAAGGAAGGGGTAGGATTTTTCATAGGCATAGGGGATTCTTGGAAGGTCTCCATATTTTGGCATCATGGGGAAGCATTTTGAGTGGGACTCTTTGGAGTGGGTACGTTTGGAATTGGAGTGCATGATGGCATAGGATATAGGATTTTTAAATCTTTAGAGGAGCTTGTATCAATATTGGCATTAACTTGGATTTCCATAGGAGATATCCTTTGAAGGTCAACATGAGAAGTTTCATTGTTTGAAGGAGATGGTATGGATTTTTGCTGAGAAGTTTTAGGAGATGAAGGCATCATGGAAGGGATGAAGGTTACATATGGAGCCTTGCTAGACATAGGTTCATGATTTTTATCATGCTTAGAAGTAGTTCCTTCTTTTTCTTTAGGTGAGTCATTAGGATCTTCAATTTCAATGACACCATCATCAAGGAGATCTTGAGTCTTATGTTTTAATTCCGTACATATTGAAGTCTTATGTTTGTTATGCCTATGATATACACAATAACTACTCAAAACTGCACATCCCCATGTGGTCTTTTTAGGCAATATGATAAGATTGTTCTTAATAAGCTCTTCTAAAGCTGACTCAATAGATTGCCCCAAAGGTGTAAACTGTCTATCTAGGGAATAGATGTCTTTTTGTCTTGGTGAAGGTGTCTCATGAGCTTGTTTGAGATTTGGCTTTTGATTGTCAATTATTTGTTGGTATTTGCTTGTCAAATCACATAATCATTTTAGCACTTCTTGAAAACTATCTCACAAAATCCAAAAACATTTACAAAACAATCACAAAATACCAAAAACATTCAAAACCGTCTCACAAAATACCAAAAACATTTTCAAAACTATCTCACAAAATACCAAAAACATTCAAAACCACTCACAAAATCCAAAAACATTATAAAACATCAAAAATCAATCAAAAACATGGCAACACCTTGTACATATGCATCCAAGCAGACATCAAACAAACATTGTGAAATACTCAAATGATGACCACTTATCACATCAACCAACCAACCAACATCAACACACAAACTGTCTTAACAAGGACGCATCCTTCCTTACCAAAACAAAGACATGATACCATTTTCTTTGACAAGAAAATTCTATTTAAGCTATCAAATACTTGGTTGATTTGTAGGTTATTCATTCATTTATATAAATCAGGTTCCTACGCTACTCCGAGATATCCACAAGTGATCAAAGTGGCTGTGATGGTTCCTAAGCATTGTTTGTATGTCTTCTGCAAATTATTCTGATGAAGTTCTGGGGCATGTACTAATGGTGTCTATGTGGGAAGCTCACTAAGCTACGTGATCTTATGCAAAATACAGTCATGAATCACTATGGCTTGCTGACTACAGCATATACCTCAACCATATGAGCATGAGCCATTATCGAGGGTCCATATTCTTTATTCTTTATACATGTTGTTTGCTTGCAGGTACAATGCTCCATCTTTGATTCCTACTACCTCATCCAAGCTCGATAATGGTTTATCTCTTACTATGGTATGAACTTGTCTTGGGATATGATCGGCAAAAGATCAAAGAGGACGTTCCAAGTCATGCATGAAAGGAGATAATCCTTGTCTAGTCTGCAAACAATACTCAGGTCAACTTGATCCATTATATCAAGTTACTTGTATTAACTTTCTATATCACAATCCATGTAAGGAATACTCAAGTCATCTTGAATCATTATGTCAAGTTGCTTGTATTTTCTTACAACATTTTAAAGCTCAATGATGAAAATAAAGCACTATGGATTGTCATTCAACATTTTGTATTTATATTGCATTCCGTTGCATGTCATCCATCCATTTAATCATTCATTATTCATATGCATGATTTTGTATGCAAGTGTGAACAAGATTAATATGAGAAGTTATATGAAAATTGAGTTGGTCTTGGATACAATCATGACAGAGTTCTTTGATACATCATCAATGCATCATGCAAAAGTTTAAACAACCTTGCACTCACTATCATAATCACATCATCATTTCATTACATTTAGTTGCGTAAATCTAGTTCATTTACTTACATATAGGTTTATTACAATCTTAAAAATTCATTAGAGTGCATTTCAAAATCATGTAGTTGCATTTAAAAACATATAGTTCATTCTCATTTTACCTACATTAGTATCATTATATCATTTCATCATTGCACAATCGTGACATTTAGATTCATTTATATGATATAATTGTCCTTATTTGCATTTACTACCATGATTTAACCATTATAGATACATTCATTTAGTACCATTTAAGATTCATTAAAATGCATTCATTATCCTTTTAATTGCATTAAAGTACAGTTATTCATTACCCATGAGTTGCATTATCATTACATTATCATTTCACTTCATCATACTTTTTTCGCCATTTAGATCATAAAAACCATTTGAATTAACATTGGTTTATACATCATACATATACATTCATTTAGAAATCATCATATAAACATCTGTACTTTACTTTTTTTAATCCATATCACATTCATCTAAAAACCATCTAGATGCATTTACATAAATAAATCATTCGTTCACCACATTACATTAAAATCATTGCATATAATTATCTCATCATTATATCAACATGAAACACAAGATCATGTCTATATCATCATAAGCATACATCATCATCATGACATTACATTACATAAAGCATTACATTTATAAAAAATCATGTACATCAACCTGCATCCATATGTTAGCATCACATTCATACAACATACATATAGACATCATGTAGGATTAAATCATCATAAAAAATGCATATAGAAATCATCTCATCAATGCATCCATATAGCCAATACAAGTATCCATCTAAGCATAAATCATACAATCATCCTCCTGCATAAATCCATACATATCAACATGCATATCATCACAAAAATATGGGATCTCCTCATATATCATACCATATCAACAATAAAATACATGTATCAGAGTACAATGAAGTCCTGAATATCGGCTACCAAGAGCCATCCAAGACACAGTCCAAAATGACAATATGATAACATACAAAATTCTCTCTCAGATACCACTCTAACCAGATGTTGCACCACCATCACCACCCGCTCCCCCACTAGCCCCCGCACCACTTGATCTATTTCTTCGTGGAGGACCCATCACACCTCCACTGCTCTGCATCCTCTGAGACCACTCTGATCTCTCCCGACGCACTTATGAATAACTTAGTGTCCATCGACTAGATGGCACCTCCTGCTCATATAGACCTCGCTAGTAATCAACCATTGCACTTGCTCTCCGTAACTCCCTCGCCAGTGCATCCATAGAAGGCCCCTATCCCTATACTCCCTCCAAGGCCCACAGTCTCTCCTGTAACTGGATCACCCTGTCAATAGCCTGATCTCTCTCCCATAGCACTATGGTCAACTCTGACTCTCATGCAAACAGTTGCACATCTCTAGCGGCCACCTCGGCCTCCAAATCCTCTATGTGAGTTTGCAAAAATAGTATCATATGATCCCGCAGATCTCCACCACCTATCACTCCCTCCCCCATATCCCTAGGTGCCTCTCCAGTGGCTCCCTCCCCTCTCTCCATGGGCATGTGTCCCTCACCTGCATCCCTACCACCTAATCTCATGCCTCTTTGCATCAAAGGTCCCTGAGATAACTGCAAAGGCTGCCCACCTCTCCCTCTTCACTTTAAGTGTCCATCACCCCCACCTCCACCTTCGAATCCCCCACCTCCTCCAAAACCCCCACCTCCACCTCCTCCTCCATCACCACCTCCTCCATCCCCACCGCCACCATCTCCTCTCCCTCATCCACCCACATGACCTCCTCTCCTCCTCCGTCTATGTCCCCTATCCTCCTCAAAATCTAGAATCAACTCAGCTAGATTTGATATCAGAGGAATCAGATGTGCCATAATGTACTAAGTGTACTCCTCTGACACCCTTGCATCTATCACCCCTGACCTCATATGTCATGGTCTTGCCTATAATGTGTGGAACTTTGCCAAAGCCTGATCATAGGGTAACACTGGTCCCCACAAATACCTCTCTCAAACCACACTCGCATACTCTCTCGATCCACTAGGCAATCCCTGCCGCCGCCCAAACTATCCCAGAACTCTACTCAAAAGTTGTCTCTCCACATTATAGGCTATCTTACCAATGAGGTATCGAGTCATAAAAACATACGGCAATGCCTCTGCATCATCCTCCCATGGCTCACACTCAATGTACGGCCTCCAGATCACTATATCCAAATCATCTAGTGCCCGCCGCCACCACTCTAACTTCCCTAGGTGGGGCTGACTCATCATACCTTCATACATTTATATATATGGTTGGTCCACTGCTTGGAATCTCAGACTAACTGGTCGGGTAACAGGTAAGTGCTCCCATGCCCACACATGTAGCAAAGTGATCCCCACTACCAATGAGCCCACTCCTTAGTATGCTACCTCATGTAGATCTTGATATAAGTGCGATAGCACAAACAATCCCCATGCAAAATGGGTCCCCTCAGTAATCATCCGCTCGATCACCTGACCCCAAGCAATGACAAGTTCATGCGATCGTCGATCTAGACATAGCAGTCCCCCAAAAATCCTTGATAGTACTGATGGTAATGGCTCATATAAGGCTGCTATGTCCTCCTAGGATTTCGATCCATCATCAATAAACACATCCTCATCAAAAAATCTCTGCACTGCTGCTATCCCCCAGGATCGGTTATAAGTCACAAGCTCTCCTCGAATAGGAATGTGCAGGATGCACCATACATCCTCCAAGGTAACTGTCATCTCTCCCTGCACCAAGTGAAATGAGCATGTCTCACTATGCCATCGCTCTGCCAATGCTGTGCTCAACCTGTGATTCATCCGAATCACAGGCATATACATAACATCATACAGGCCTGTCGCTGCAATGCAATCCACCTCGCCCTTTGTCAATCGATCATGTAGCACTTGTGTTGCGGGATGCCTCTCGTGCATCGGTAAAATGCGAAGATCCTACACACATGCATCAACCATCATCATCAGTTGTTTTGTTTCAAACTTTCTTAAGTTTAAACCTAGACTATCAACATATACTTTGATCAAGTATCTTCGGGTCTCAACAGGTAAGCAATCATGGCACACCTAGACTACAACAGGAATTTATCCTAATGACCTAAGTCTGATTAGGGCTGCTATGGTTCAAAAAAACTCTCACCTCATATCTCCATCTATCCATCATTAGCATCAGGAGATTCTTGTTCAAACACACTAGGGCATCTATTTTTCTCAGAAAAGCGCTAACGAGCTAGCAAAAGTGCTAAATCAACTACCCAATAGCGCTATACTAACTATACAATAGCGCTACCTCACATCAACAACGGTCAATCAACCATGCAATAATGCTAAAACCTAAAAGTGCTAAAACAACTATGCAATAGCACTAGACTTGACACTAGCGCTAAAACCACTATGCAATAACACTATAGTGGCACAATAGCACTAATTTAGTTGACAAAAGTGCTAAAACACAGTTTTAGTGCTATTGTCTTGACTCAACTTGGACCCAGTAAAAAACTTATCAAAAATGCATAAAAATAAAAAATTCAAATTCACATATCGCTGGTCTGTAATCCTCTGTCCACTGGAATCAATGAACTCGCTCTAATTGGTGCTCTGTTATGGGAACCGACATCCTGACTGCTCCTTGCTCTTCCAAAAAGTCAAAACCAAAGCTTAAATTTCACTATGGACGCGAATGCAAATGACCCTATTTTCACCCCTTCCCCCCCATATATACCCTTCGTCATAACCCTAATTTTCTCCCACTCACCGCCGTCATCCCCGTGAATTTCCTAAGCCTCCCGTTTCTTCATTTTATCTACAATTTCTTCTATTTTTCACTAGTATTGCTAAAATCTTCTCTTCTATCACCCCACCAATTTTTATTCCTTTTCGAGAGATTGCCCGAATTTTCAAAATTTTGTGGTCCATCTCTCGAGGGGGCATACCACCCATTAAATTAACATTTTATGGGGCATATTTCTTCACACCTATTTTTCTTTCTTTGAAATGACGCGATAAACTGTACTGTCTCAAAGAGGGGCAAATGTAATCACATAATTCTGTCCATTTTAATTAAATGAATATTTGCTATTTATTTGATTAAAAATCCACTAACCATTAGTTAATTAAATTAATATTTAATTAATTCATCTTCAAAACATTCTCCTATTAATTAAATAAATTATTCAATTTATTTTAATTAATTCATTAAACAAAATTCACAATCAATTAAATGAATAAATCCTATTTATTCGATTTAACCCCCTTTCCTCTTTTAAATAAATTAAATAAAACATTTATTTAAATCATTTATCCCCCCCACTTGCATTTTCCTACAAATGCAACTTGCACCTATTTATTGAAATAAATGAATTTTATTTTAATAAAAATCCTATTTTCTCTGACCCACCAAACCCACTTGCAATCCTAAACCCCCTTCTAGATTCTTCTAATCCCATCCTAATTAGCCTAATCCATCCCCTAATTATTGTCACATTCCTAAGCAACTTTGTGTCACTTCCCAAAGACTTCAAAGTCTTTGAAAAGCATTAAATGCTTTGTGTGTTCAACAATTTAACCTCCAAAGTCTTCCAAACCATTAATGGTTAACTCAACCTTCTTACATGGTTAGGTACTTCGACCCCTAACTCAACCATCATGTAACCCATGTGTCTTCTCAAGTAGTTATTGCTTTGACCATGGTTATCCCTTTTAACCTTTGCACAAGAATATATCCATTAGATAAAAGCATTATCCTTTGGATAATAAATTTATTCACTCAACCCAACCTTGACCTTAAACTCCCAAGTTAATCCTCAGGTCATGTCAAGCATTTAATGCTTCTTCCCTCTCCTCTCAACCTATCTCATATTGACACTTGTCATACTGGGATTGGGTTGAAAGTTCTCACATGGATTGAATATCATTCAATCTCGACCCTTGTTGAGATTACTCAATCTCGACCATCCATTGCTCCATTTTTCCTATAAATAGAGCCCATTTCTTCATAATCCAAATGCTGAAAACTTGTATGCATTTAATCTATAGTGAATTTTAGAGAGCATTTAGCATAAGCATTTACATTTACTCTTTTGGACTAAAATCAACACTAGATTAGATAATAATCTCATTTCTAGTTTGTTCATGTTTGCATTTCATGACCTTTTTATTTCATAATCTTGAATCTTCATAAGACATCCATAATGCAAAAAGTTGTTGAGAGCTACACTAATTTGGAACTTGAAGAGGAGAGGAATAAGGGCGGAGGAGCTAAGAGTATGGTAGAAGGCATTTGGAGATGCCTTGTTGTATTTGCTTCCATAGTTAAATGTTTTATCATGTTTTTAGTGTCTCTTTTGATATTCCTATTTAGACTAGTTTTTGGTTGATTAACACTAACTTATCTTTGTTTCTTGTGTTTTTGTGTGTTATACGACCACAGGTTCTAGTCTGTAAGAAAACTCAGGTGTGGAAACAGCTTCCTACACTAATCTCTAGAGGAAAGTATTGTGCAAATTCTTTTAAATCCTTACAATTTCAGATTCATTAACTACTTTAACAAAGATATTGCGGCCATATACCATGCATACAAAAAATAGAGAATGACACAATGATTTACCCTGGGGAAAACCTTTCGGTAAAAAACCCCAGCACTCCAAAACCTACACAATGTATTATCTTCAACACAATGGTTACAACACACTTGCAATGCAAGTTCTTTCAGGAGACAATCGACACTTCAAGACAAATCCAGTAGCGCAATATCATACCAACAATACACTCTTTTCGTATCATAGTCTGTAACCCTAAAAAATGCTTATACGCTTTCCTTGTTAGGGCAACTTCTAAAGATAGCCGTATTAGGGTTTTACCACTCCGAGAAAATAGGAACCCTAAATTTTTTTTCGGGGTGATGCCCCGAACCCCATGATTGAGAAAGAGTGTACAGTACTCAACTTTATCAGATGCTACATGTCTTGCATGTCTTCACCCATCATTGAAATCTCCTAGAAATAGCTCTTATGTGTCATAGAAATCCATCATAACCGTTTCAGCCATGATCTCCTTACACACAATTCAAGATGCCGACACATCAAGTGGAGTGACACATCAACATGCCAACAAGACATGTACACTCACACTTAATTACATTATTTGCAAGAAATACATTTTACAAAACAAATAATAAGAATAGGAATTATCCAAGGTTGAGACACCTTATTCCTAACATAGTCTAACATTGTTCATTTTGCAGAGCATCAGTCTCTGTTATATTCTTTCCAATATGCATAGTATCAAACAAATGCACAATTTGTAGCTGTTTGTAGTAGGGAAACCTACTAAATTGTCTGGGATAAATTTTTAGTCCCTTTGGGAGGTGGTCATCCATGTCTTGATGAACTTCATGATCATCAATTACATCATCAGTAAACAAAACATGATAGAAAAATACATATTCCAAACATAAACCATTAGATGGAATGACATTACCTTGACGATTAATTCTATTATATTCCAACTTCCACAGGAGAGGTGTCATTCTTCATGGCTTTGATGTAGTCTATTCTTTCCCTTTGAAAAGATGTTTTTCAGTATTCTGATACTTATGATTTTTGTGGAGGAAGTGCCTATACTCATCAAACACCTGCTTTCCTAAACTTTTTGAATGACGAGATTTCATCTTTGGACCGCAAAATGGACATGTAAATTTACCCTTTGTTCGAAGACCTAGAAGATAATGTATAATTTGATTAAATATATAAATTTTTATAATTATAATTATCATGTGCAACTTGAACAGTATAACATACAACAAAAATGTGTTAGCCCTGGGGCATCATGTATTGTCCATACAAGCATTGCATGGAATTGAAATTGTCTTTGTCCTATTGTTCTAGAGACGTCATACATGGTGACACCATTCCATAACTCTAGCAACTCGTCAATAAGAGGCTCAATATATACATTCATATCTTTAACTTGGTACTTACCTAGTTGAATGAACAAAAACATTATATAATTATTATGACCATTTTACTTAAATATTTATAATTAAATGTAGATGACTATTAAATGAGAAAATACCTAGAACATTCATTGCCATCATTATGTGCTCCAAGGAATTCAAATAATGTCATCTTGACTTCTTTTGTGTGCATGGTAATCCATAAATTGTGCCAAGATAGTGCACCTGAATAATCGTTGCATACATGGAATAATGAGAATATAACAAAGAACCTTGTGAGGCAACTTTTTTGTTATTTGTACTATTTGATATCTACTGATATGACATTTAGGGCATTCTATTCCAAATTCATGTTGTTTATGATATATAATATGATCATTGGGACAAGCATCTATTGCTTGATACTCCATTCCAATATCTTTCATAATGACAAATAATTCTTGGTATGAGTGAGGTAGAATATTTGATGGTGGTAACAAAAACTCACCTATCAATCTAAAGTAAAAAATATAATTTGCTAATATAAAGAATATTAATGGTATATGATTCACCATTTATTAACTATAATAACATATATGACTTACCTTAACATACGTGAAATTGTTATGTTGGATAAACCTTTTGTAACCTTCAATTTCACCAACAACAATATAGGAGAAGAGAAGAGTTGTTTGGGAGCCTTCATAAAGGGCCTCATATGCCTTCTCAAGTAGAGGTAAATCATGAACAACATCAAGGTCATATTGATTATCATTGTCACCTATGCCAGTACTAAATGTGTCATGGATCAATGTATTTGTACCATCATCTTCAATTGTGTTTTCGGGTGCATGATCATCATCTTCCATGGGATCATTATCTTTAGCTTCGATATTCACACCTCCATGTTCCTCCACTTCAAAAACCATACTCTCCAGGTTGTGTTGGTCCATATAATGTGCCCTGGGGTGCTCGACTTATATATAAATGATCAACATAAATAAACCATGATCATGATCTCATCATCAAGTGATTTCTTATGTATATAAATTGTTAAAATGATATAATGAACAACTTACCAATGGATGATAATCATGTCCCCCTTCAATGTGACCATGCTGCCTACAATCTTTCTTAGCTGTTTTGATTAGAAGTCTTCTAGTATTTAAGCCCTTACAAATTTTGTAGGAACAATAACATTTTCCATCACCTTTTATTTTCAAGTTAGACCACAATCTAGCAATTGTCTCCTTATCTTAATCTTCGTTGATATTATCTGACATGGTCTTTCTTCACAGGCAAAAAAATTAGGCTACGGAAAAATTGCAAATTAAACCAAAACCATTTAACTCTTCTTTTTCATCTTAAAACATTGAAATTAATATAGAACATATTTAATGTAGCTAGTGGTCATAAATTCTTTTGAGATAGATGTTCAATCATTAGATGTTCAACATAAATTATTTTTCCTCTCCCACCAACTCTTCCTCTCTCCCTCTTTCTCTCCCTCCCAACAAAAGATGTTGAGTGCAAATGCTAAATGGCATCAATAGAACTGCCCTCATCATGGCGTCTAAAAAAATACTTAAGGAGGCAAACAGTTGGAGTGAGATGATTATAAGCACCATCAACTATGCATTGGAATTATTCTGAGTGTAGTCAACTTGAGTGAATAAAAAATATTCATTGAGGACAACTCATTCAATAGTTAGATTTGCATCTGTTGGATTAGGCACTGAACACAGGGCTTCACATTAGACTTCAGTTAGTGACTGTGACTAGTCACCAATCAGATAAGTATATCTGATATTTGCTCATGTTCCAAACATTATATTGAAATCTTTGATCTAAACTTTATGCTGGGTTTTTCCTCCAATCTGGAGGCTTTCCCAGGGTAATCTGCATGTGTTGTCTTGTGTTTTGCTTGTATTATTTATTTATGAATTTTATTATTACTTCTGATCACTAAAATTATCACTTTCTATATAAGTGAGAGGGTGCCTTAATGTGTTCATAGTGATCCTTGAGAATGGAATGAATTCATAATTATATTAATTCACTATGTTACAAGCAAGATAAAATTACTTGGAGAATTGAGGACACGTTTGAATTTTATAAGGTGTCTAGAATTTCTTCCTTGAGGGGATCTTACTAGTATATTGATGATAATAGATTAGTTATTAGAGTTTTTTCCTAATTCAGTTTTCCACAAGGTGAATCACTTGCATTATGTCCTTGTCATGTTGTGTTTCTTTTATATCTAGTATGTAATTGCTAACTAAATTTTCAATTTGATTAAAGGGCCTTTTCACCTTCCCAATTTATTTGATTCAAGTCCTCCTAAGGTAAATGCCATGATATTGGAAAAAATGAAAAAATAATCAAAACCCAGGTTCCTAGCAAAATGAGTAAATAATTTCATCCCAGGACAGGCACAATCTACATTTATAAACTGCAAATTTACCAAAAATCAAGGGGGCAAATGCTTAAAATTGTATGATCTCCTTGTAGTTATCCAAAAGATGTGATGCAAAATATATTTTTATTTATAATAATTTTATGTATAATGAGTATTATTAATCATGGTAATATTGTTTGGTATTCTAATTCATCCCCTGCTCAATGGGGCAAGTTGTTTGAGAATATTTGGAACTCTCTTGTTGCTCCTAAAAATAAAGCTTTTAAATGGCTTCTTCTACTTGATAAGTTACCTATCATATCTAAAGATTCTAATGATAATTTGTGTAACATTTTCAGGGTTAAAGAGATAGTTAGCCATATTTTCTTTGACTACTCTGTAGCTAAGGAGGCTTTGAAGTTGTTTGGGTTTATTATTCCTTGGCATATTAGCATACTTTATGTTGTATATGGTTTTATTAAAGGACTTAAAAAAGACACTAATCAGCTCTTCAATTTTTTTCATGTGAAATTCTTTGGTACATTTGGAAGATTAGAAATTTAGAGAAGTATCAAGGGATAGAAAGGGCCCTTACTGAGTCTTTTTGTAGACTCACTTTCCATACCCAGATTACAAAACTTCGGTCTATAACCTTCACAAACTAAGCAAAATGATGTCACAAGTACGGAAGTCTTCTTAGAACTAGTTATAAAGAACTTGAAATGTTAGTTATGAAATGACGTTTCAGTTTAATATACCAAATTGAAATACTTAAACATATAAAAATTGCAAAACGAACCAAAACCATTGAACATTCAACACAGTAACATCATGAACAACAATCATTGACAAATCACAAGAGCAACAACTATATTACAACAATGTCAAAGCACTCTGATAAGATCTAATAGCACATAATTTTCAAATTAATTATGCTCTTAAAAATGCTATTCTCCTTATTTTTTCTTTTGATTTTATACATTGAACACTTTCTATCATAACAATAGTTACTGTTGGGTTTTATGTGATGGTTGACATGGATGAGCTTTCACTTTGACAAGTCTTGGTAAAATATATATTTCAAAAGCATCTCAGGGAAAATAATGATAAAAAGCAGAGCTCCTATGTATGTTAGAGGTTTTGTTCAGTTTATATTGAATCCATTAAGAAAATTATTAATATTCGTATTCTTAAGAAGAAGTTAAAGTTGCAAATAATTGAAAATTGCATTATTGGGTTAAGTTATCTCGATAAGAACACTTGAACAAAAAAGACCAACATTTTGTGAGGCCCCACCCTGACTTAGTCTGACATTTCAGTGGTTTTTATGTTGAGACTATTATGGATGCTTTATTTTTCTGCATTTTGGATTTAGAACTTATATGATTCCATGATTGGGATAACATTGCTATATGTTGATGCTTAATTTATATGCTTTATGATATAGAACACTACATGATTTTGAATAGGATGAATTTGCAGTGATAAATGTAATTATTGAAATTGCAGGAATTTACTATGATGATAGAAATAGGATGTATGTTTTATGTGTGGATCAAATTATGAGAATTAGGATAATTGCTCATGTGAAATTACTTGGATAAAAGATGTATTAAATTGTTCAAATGTAAATTGTATGCAAGTGTTTGATGTGTATTATTATTCTTGTGTTTTATATTATATGAGGTTATTTGAAGTTACTAATGTATAATTGAGATGCACAGGAAGTTATCCATGTGACCATGGAAATATTACGAAGAACCAAACCTAGACCTATGTATGTTCGTAAAACCAGGGTTTGTCTATTTGGAGAGACAACACCCCGTTTGTGTCGTATTTTATTCATAATAGTAAATGGTGCATGTGTGTTAAATGTTATTTAATTAATTTATGTAAATCCAACAAGAGACAAGATTTCATGTATAAATTTGTAAAGTATTTTCTTTTTGTCACTTGACACGTGTGGATTTATGTTTGAATTTTTAAATTTGTCTATTGGGGGGAATTGTTTAACTATAGTTTTTTCAATTAATTTAATGTGATTCCAAAATTGACTTGGGAAGAGAATCTTAGGGGAAGTCAAATTAGGTTTGACCCGAAAATTAACTTCAGAGGGGTTTAAAAAGGGTTAAATGGACACCTAGGGGTAGTTTAATAGGGCTTCCTAAAGCCCATAAGGTATACCTAAGGGTGAGGGGTAATTTTAGGCAAGTTTCTACTCCCATGTGACCTTTTAGACACCCTAAAAAGTGACTTTTCTAAGTTGTGCGAAAATTGAACTTAGAAGGATCAACTAAGTTGTAAACCTTCCTTTTTGAATGAGAGTTCCCTTTCCCATTTTACCTTACTTTCCTTGTCAGTTTTAAAAACTTGTGAGAACTCTCACTAGTGTCTTCTTAAGCAAGAATGTGAGATTTTGTGGGTAATCACCCACTCTCCATTGTTGGAGATCAAACATGTTTCCTTTTTGTTTTCTTTTTGGATTCAAAATTTGGCTAAGGGCAGAAGAGAAGACTCATGGATTTGGGCTGCTCTTCCTCAACTATATTCTAGCATTCAATTGGGTAGTTAAAGGTTGGTTTCATCTTCTTGTATGGTTTCCTTATTGCATGTTGTATTGTAGGATATGCTTGTGTGAAAGACTAGTTTTTCTTGCATGTTTTCTTGAAAATTTATTTGGTATTTTTGTGTTTGTGCAATGCATGTGTTTTGGGAAGTGAACAAGGCCTCCTACTCTTGGGAGAGAGGATGGTCTTGTGGGTGGTAGAAGTGACAGTCCTCAAGTGAGAGGCTCTCATTATGAGAGTGATCACAAAGGATTTTATGTGACCCTTACTGCATGGCTTGTTTATGCATTGGGGGTCATAAGGAGGGAATAAGGCATGAATGCCTTGGGGGCATAAGGAATATGGGGTTGTTATACTTGATGTATTTGGTTTGCCATGAGGTGGCTATATGTTTTTCCATACTTGCAGTCTTCTCAGGGTACTTGGTCCACTACCACCCTTGAAAAGGAATCACAAATGTGTGGTGCAGTGTAGCCTAGGTTGGGATTGTGTTTGAGTTTGTATTTCCCCTTGTCTTTTGTATTTGCATGTGTGTTACCTATCTAGGGCTTGGTTGTCCGAGCTCGGGGGTGGCTACCAGTTAGCCTAGGCTGGGAGGTGAGCTCTCCATGGTCATAGCTTTTGATTTAATTGCAGGTTGTCAGAAGAAATAGCAGGATAAGTAGATGTGGCCGGATTTAGTTGTTGCAGAAACAAAAAGATTTGAATATGCATTTATTAATTTCCTCATTTATTAGAAATGAGAGTCCTAATTGTAAAGTGACAAGAGTATTTTTGAGACAAATGTTGGATATTTGTAAGTCATTTATGTTGTATTGCAGAAAAGAAAATGATTATTTCTGAAAATAGTTCCTAAGGTGTTGAAATAAATATTTGTGTGTATAGGATAGTTGAAAAGGAAGAAAAATTGTTATTTTCCCGTACGCATTAAAAAAATAAAATAAAAAAAATTATTTGAAAAGAAATGCATCTGATTTGCATGCATCAGTTTATGGAAATGTAAAAGTCATTTTGTTTAATTCCGTGATTTTATTTTATCTGTGATTTTATCTTTTATTTTAATTGTAGAAAATAAGAGTAAAGATTTTTTTAGCCATCTCTAAGGCTTCTAGATTAATAAATTATAGCCATATTTAGTTGCTGTAGAATTTGCAAAATCTGTCAATTTAATTAATGCAGAAAATGAAAATCTTAATCTATATGAAAATCTTAATCTATTATAGTTTTACTTAAATAAAATCTAGATTTATTAGGTTGTTGGTAAATTTATTAAATTTAGTCCTTGATATAGTTGAAGTTAGGTATTATTAAATACTGACATTATTTAAATACAGAAAATAACATCTATAGTAAACAGTGTAATTATTTTACTTTGGCTGTAATTGAATTCTGAATTTTTCATTACCCATCTAATTTATTTTTGCATCTAAGAAATTTATGAAAAGAAATAAATCAAAAGAAACACATATAATGCTTCAGTACTCTTTTCGAATACATACCTGACATCAAAATACTATGGACTTTTCCATATATAATTTCAGATATATATGTGTGTGTGTGTGTGTGTGTGTGTAATCATGTAATCTGCATGTACATGATTATATATATATATATATATATATATATATAAATAAATATATACATATAAAAATGTATATATATATATATACTTATATGCACATGAAAATGTATATATATATATACTATATATAAAAAAAAAGAAATTAAATAAAAAAAAATTTAAATAAATTTAAGGGGGGCCGAACATTGTTCAATGCATAGTGGTCGACAGTGCCGCTCACTATGTAATGCGCAGTGGTCGACAGTGCCGCACACTGTGCATTGCATAGTGGGCAGCGGTGCCACACACTGTGCACTGCACAATAGGCCGCGGTGCTGCACACTGTGCACTGCATAGTGGGCGGCCATGGCCACGTCGCTCCCCAAAGACCCCGCCTCCCGTTACCTCCGCCTTTGCGGATTTTAAAAAAAACACCGCCGCACCTCTCTCTAAAGCCTTCGGCCCTGCATAAAACCCCTAACATAAATAAAATATTAAACCCTAGCCCAGAGGGCTAGGGTATTAATAAAAAAGTGATAAAATTATAAAACAAGGGAATTTTATAATGCAAATACCTAGCTAGGGTTTGCATGGCCTTGTTCTTTTATAATTTGGAAAAAAATCATTATATTAATTAAATATATAGTTTTATATATATATATATATATATATATATATATATATATATATATATATATATATATATATATATATATATATATATATATATATATATATACATAATTATATATATTTTTATGGAAAAAATATATATAAATAGAAAGTTGTGGAAATTACAGAATAAAGCAAATCTTTAGATTTAAACATTCTTTTATTTGGAGATGAACTTAAATATAGGTATTTGCTTATTAGATCATATTTTCCTTATGAATTTAATTATTAATGAAGTATTATTTATGTTAAATTTAATTAGATCGAGACGTTTACAAATTATATATTAACGAAGTTAATATTTTTAAATTCAAATAGATTGTGTTACTTTGAGTTAAAAATCAAGGAAGGGATATTTAATTTTAATTAAATAAATTTAGTTGTTTTAGCTCAACCTAATATTTAATTAATTGTTAGAAAAAAAAAATACACTTAAAAATCTAAGTGCCGAGACCAATTTAATTTTCTTCTTAAAATCAAATAAGAACTGTTGGGAATTTCTAGTATCCTTGTCTATCGAATTTAGAATTGTGGATTCAGATTAGTCTATTGGGCTAAATTGAAGAGTTAAAATAGTATTTGTTTATTTTAGAATCCCGTATTTAATTTAATTAAAAATTTGCGCACATGAAGCTAGTAGAAAAGATTAACTATAAACATAGTTAAGATGAAACATGTTATAATATTTTATATTTGTTGATTTAATGTTTAAAGATGTGATTTAAAAAAAAAAAAAAAAATCCCAATCTTGCCCTAAATTTTGGGGATGACATTTTGGTATCAGAGCAAGGTTTCCACACTAGGAACCTTTCTCCATTACGTTTCGCTTTAAATTATTGAATTAATTTTATTATATTAATTTTCAAGGATATTTAAAATTAAATAATTAAATATTTTTTCAAAGGAATTAGTTATTTAATTTATTTTATTTTATTTTTTCTCTTAGGATGCCTCTGATTACGCGACAAGCTCGCAAGCGTGGAAGGGGTCCTAGGTGTGTACGAATAGCACACGGAGAGGTAGCTAGGGAGGAATCAGTTTCAAAAGTGAACCCAAAGGCTCCTCCCAAACAACTAGTTGACCCAAACTGAAACCTTTTAGAAGCAATCGAGAACCTAATTGGCATAGTTTAGGAAAGGATTCCAATAGAGAAACCTCATGTTAGAAATCAGGACTCTGGGAGTCATAGATCAGTTGATAGGGAACGGAGCAGGAGTCTAGCTCCTATTCCTGTAGAGAGTCAGGGTGGAAATGAGCTAGAGTCTGTGCACCTACCAAGACCACCTCCAATGGCAGAGCTAGTGTATTATGAGAGAGCTCATCGGGAGCTAGGGGATCTTATCAGGGAGGTTATGCACCTGCAGCCACCATCTTTTGGGGGTTCTATCGACGGGGTAGAAGCTGAGGCATGGCTTTTGAGCCTTTAGAGGTGCTTTGCATTGTGCTCTTATGAGAGTAATCTAAAAGCACATGTAGTAGTCCATCTATTGAGAGGAACGACCTCCACATGGTGGAGACAGGAGGAATATAAGTGTGGATTAGTACCTGATACTCTCACATGGGAGATATTTACAGAGAGGTTTAGGGAGAGGTACCTATCAGAACATTTTAGACAATGTCAGATAGATGAGTTTCACGACCTCCAACAAAAGGGCCTATTAGTAACCCATTACGAGAGAAAATTCTTTGAGCTCTTGCCTTATGGGGATTATCTAAAGGACGAGAAACTTCTTGTAAACCACTTCATCAAAAGGTTGAATGTTGGTATAGCCAGGCCAGTGAGGATGTCCGCTCCAGAGTGTTAGGGTTTCAAGTAGATCCAAAGCAAATATGAACTAACAATTATAAGCAGATTTAAATACGAAAGATAAAGAACTAAAACAGGACATAGATAACATAGAGATTTAACGTGGTTCACCCAGAATGGGTTACATCCACCATACATAGCCGTCCAATCTTTCTTATTATCCAGCAAAAATAGTACATCAACCTTACAATGCCTTAAGCATCCTAGCCGCTTATAACATGCATTTTTAGGGCAACAAACAAAGTCAGTCTTTTTAGGGTTTTATTACAATGTCGGTTTTCATCAACGAAAAATGGCAAAAATTTTTTTCTCAGGGGCTGCCGCCCCTGAACCCCCGCTTTTCTCGGGGGCTATCGCCCTTGAACTCCTGCTCGGGGCCCGGCCCGGCCCTGGACCCCAGCGAGGATACGTGTAGAGTGTACAGTACTTTGCTGATCAGTCGCCACATTTCAACAATCTCCCACTTGGAGACTGATCAGGCTCCACACTGAACAATCTCCCACTTGGAGACTGATACTTACATGACACCACTGTACATACAACATCTTCTGGATAAAATACTAGGACTTAACTGGTATAAATTCCATAATTATCAATCAAGAAGACCAACAGAAACTGATGAAGAAATCAGCTTCTCTTGTGGAACTGCCTTTGTGAACATATCGACAGGATTCTCACTTGTGTGAATCTTCTCAAGCCGTAACTGACCCTCCTCCAAAACAGTCTAGATGAAGTGGTACCTAAGCTGAATGTGCTTTGTCCTTGAATGAAAAATAGAGTTCTTTGCAAGATGAATGGCACTCTGGCTATCAGTATACAATGGGATATCCTCTTGTGTTTGACCCAATTCCTTCAGAAAACATTGCAACCAAATCATCTCCTTGCTGGCTTCTGTAGCAGCAACATACTCAGCTTTAGTGGTTGAAAGTGCAACAACCTTTTGCAGCCTAGAAATCCAACTGACTGTAGTTCCCCCTATAGTAAAAACATACCCTATAGTACTCCTCCGTGAATCAATATCACCTGCCAGATCAGAGTCAACAAATCCACTCAGAGCAGCATTAGATCCTTTGAAACATAATGTCTTCATAGTAGTTCCGTTCAAATACCGAAGAATCCATTTCATAGCATTTTAATGTTCCATACCCGGATTACTCATAAACTTGCTCATAACTCCCACTGCATGTGCAATATCTAGCCTTGTGCATACCATTGCATACATCAGACTACCAACAACTGATGAATACAGGATGTTAGATATTTTATTAACCTCTTCCTATACCTTTGGGCACATCTCCTTAGTCAATTTCAAATGACTAGCCAAAGGTGTACTAACTGCTTTTGCATCCTGCATGTTAAATCTTTTCAACACCTTCTTTATATACTCACTTTGGGACAAATTCAAGGTTCTATTTTTCCTATCCCGTGTAATCCTCACACCAAAAATTTGCTTAGTTGCACCCAAATCCTTCATAGTAAATGACTTGGCTAATTTCTATTTAAGATCATTTATATGTTGCATGTTAGACCCAACAACAAGCATGTCATCAACATAAAGCAACAGGATAATATAACTGCCATTATCAAATCTCTTAAAATATACACAATGATCATAAAGACATCTATGATAACAGTGTTCAGCCATGAAACTATCAAATTTTAAATACCATTGTCGGGGTGCTTGCTTTAGGCCATACAGACTTTTCTTCAACCTGCACACCAAGTTTTCCTTACCTTTGACCTCATATCCCTATGGTTGCAACATGTAAATTTCCTCCTCCAAATCTCCATGGAGAAAAGCTGTTTTGACATCTAATTGTTCAAGATGTAAATCATCTGCAGCCACAAAACTAAGTACAGTTCTAATTGAAGTCATTTTTACAACTGGAGAAAATATTTCATCATAATCTATACCCTTTTTCTATGCAAAACCTTTTACCACAAGTCTGGCCTTATATCTTTTCTGACCTCCTTGCTCCTCCTTCAGCCGATAAACCCATTTGTTAGGCAAGGCTCTTTTTTTTGCAGGTAAAGGGACTAAGTCCCAAGTCTTATTTTTCATCAAGGAGCCCATCTCCTCTTTCATGCCTAGCTCCCACTGTTGTTTGGCATCTACCTGCATTGCTTCTTCATATTCTTTTGGTTCACCAGGATCCGTTAATAAAATAGAATACAAAGAAGGAGAAAATCTTTCAGGGGGTCTACTTATCCTCGTAGAATGTCTAACACTTGCAGGAGTTTGTGGGACAATCTGTTGTTGCTGAGCATCAGGTACCTTTGGCATTTCATTTACAGAAATCTCATCCAACACCACATATTCTTGTTTTTCCTGTTCATGCTTCTTTTCCTGCATCTGTTCTTTATACATAACCTTCTCATTGAATATAACATCTCTACTTCTAATTATTTTTTTATTTTCAAAATCCCATAACCGATAGCCATATTCATCTATCCCATATCCAATGAAGGTACATTTCTGAGATTTAGCATCAAGCTTGGTTCTGTTTTCTTTATCAACATGGACAAAAGCTTCGCAACCAAAAGTTTTTAGAAAAGAATAATTTACCTTTTTACCAGTCCATGCCTCCTTTGGAATACCACCATCCAAAGGGGTTGAAGGTCGTCTATTTATCAAATAGATAGCAGTATGTACAACATCTGCCCAAAAATGTAAGGGCAATCCAGCATGCAATCTCATGCTCCTCGCACGTTCCATGATAGTCCTATTCATTCTCTCTGACACACCATTTTCCTATGGAGTTCCTGGAACTGTCTTCTGCTTTCGAATCCCATTTACGAAACAATAATCTTCAAATGTTTTGCTGCAATACTCACCTCCATTATCCGATCTGAGACACTTCAACTTTTTCCCTGTCTCATTCTCAACCAAAGCTTTCCATTTCTTAAAAGTTTCAAAAATATCTGATTTTTGTTTTAGGAAATATACCCATGTTTTTCTGGTTGAGTCATCAATAAAAATAACATAATAACAAGAGCCACCAAGAGATGATACCTGAACCGGTCCCCATACATCTGAATGTACAAGCTCTAACTTCTCACTCTTCTTCTCTTTCCTAACCTTGAGAAATCTGACTCTTTTCTGTTTACCATAAACATAGTTTTCACAGAACTCTAAATCAATCTTCTTTAGTCCTGGCAATAGATTTTTGGAGTGAAGGATTTTCATCCCTTTCTCACTCATGTGCCCAAGCCTATGGTGCCACATTATCAAATCTATTCTTGCAACATTTATTGTTGTTGTTCCTGTAGTAACTTTATCTGTAGCAGCTAAGGTAGATTAAGTGTTACCAGTACATAGATATAATGTGCCTACCTTCGCACCTTTAGCTACTACTAATGATCCTTTAGTGACCTTCCACATATTGTATGAGAAGGTAACTATGCAACCTTCACTACCTAATTGCCCTGTAGAAATTAAATTTATTCTTAAATTAGGAACATGTCTTACCTCCTGTAGAAACTAGTCATTACCATTCTGCAACTTGATTTTTATCTTTCCTTTTCCAACAATTTGACAGGGCTCATCAACACCCAAATATACCTGTCCAAAATCACCTTGAACATAATCTAGAAAATATTTTCTATGGGGTGTAGCATGAAATGAAGCCCCAAAATCTATTACCCAGGAATCATTAACATTATCCAAACATAAGATTAAAGCATCTTGTAAAGTATTACTTGCAATATTAGCTTCCTTACTGTCATTTTCATTTTTGTCTCCTTCTTTGTTTTTCCGAGACCAACAATCTTTCTTTAGATGACCAGGCTTTCTGTAGTACCAACAATCTTTCTTTCCTCTAGATTGAGAGCGTCCTTTCTTTGACTTCCCTCATGACTTCTGATTCCCAAGGCCTTTTCCTCTTTCCTTTGATTTTTTTCTGTTCTCCACAATCAAAACACTACCCAATGATGTTGAAGTCTCACCTGTGCTTTTCCTTCACATTTCCTTGCTTAGGATAACACCAACAATATCATCAAATACCAAAGTATTTTTACCAGAGACAGAGTTACTTACAGCCATAACCAAGCTATTCCAGCTTTCTGGCAAAGAACATAAAATCAAGAGAGCCCTAACCTCTTCTGCAAAGGTAATTTTTACCGAAGACAATTGACTGGTAATTGTATTAAATTCATTTAAGTGCTCCACTACAGATCCTCCCTCACTCATTTTCAAATTAAACAAACGCTTCATAAAAAATACCTTATTCGAAGCCGAGGGTTTCTCATACAGCTTAGCCAATGTTGCCATCAAATCTACAGTCGTTTTTGCTTCTGTTATATTGAATGCTGCAAACGACACAAGGCACAATCAAATGGATCCCAGTGCCTTTCTATCTAAAATGTCACTCTTCATCTGATATTCTGGTCAGTTTCTTTGCCTTTCCTTCCAATGGCCGCCACAAATCCTTTTGATACAAGTAATCCTCCATCTGCATTTTCCATAACTGATAATTCTAGCCTTTAAACTTTTCGACCTTGAATTTAGAATCCTCCATTGCTCCCACTCAAATCTGAAAGTCCTGCCAATTACATAAAACCTCGCTCTGATACCAATTGTTAGGGTTTCAAGCAGATCCGAAGCAAATATGAACTAACAATTATATGTAGATTTAAATACGAAAGATAAAGAACTAAAACAAGACACAGATGACACAGTGATTTAATGTGGTTCACCCAGAATGGGTTACGTCCACCATACACAGCCGTCCAATCTTTCTTATTATCTAGCAAAAATAGTACATCAACCTTACAATGCCTTAAGCATCCCAGCTGCTTATAACATGCATTTTTAGGGCAACAAACAAAGTCAGCCTTTTTAGGGTTTTATTACAATGTCGGTTTTCATCAATGAAAAATGGCAAAAAAAATTTTCTCGGGGACTACCGCCCTCGAACCCCCGCTTTTCTCGAGGGCTGCCACCCCTGAACCCCTGCCCGGGGCCCAGCCCAGCCCCGAACCCTGGTGAGGATACATGTAGAGTGTATAGTACTTTGCTGATTAGTCACCATATTTCAACACAAAGAGCCTTCGGGTTGCCGTGAAGAAGGCACTGATAGCAGAGGAGATTCAGTTCAGACCACAGGATACTAGGGATCGGTTCCAGAACTGAAAGCCTACACCCCAGACGTATGGATTTTAGAAACCACATTGGAAGGGAAATAAGAGAAACTCATAGGGGTTCTCCAAACCCCCTCCTCCGCAGCAGTCACAACAGAACCAGAGGCAAAAGCCTCTGCAGTATTAGCAGGGCGCAAAGCCCAAGCAGTGGCAGTCTCAGGGTCAGAGGTGAGATCAGAGGGCTTAGGTGCCTTACACACCTCCGATGAGGACTCAGCAGTCCTCTAGGGGTGGGTATAGTGGATCTAGCAGGACAGGGGGACAAGATTTCTCTAGACCTCAGGGTGCCCAGTTTCAGGCACGTGGTGCTTGCTTTACATGTGGGGCCATGGGGCATATGGTGAGGGATTGTCCTCAGGGTCAGATGGTAGGAAATCAGAGGATGGTCGCTTCAGAGCCTACTATTGGTGATATGGGCATGTCCCATAGAGTATTCATAGTAGTTGACAACCGCCAGGCTGAGCATCAGGCCACGATCATTAAGACTACAGGTATGATCAAAGGTAACAATGTATCTATTTTATTTGATTCAAGAGCTACTGACTCCATTATATCTCCATTGGTTGTGGAGCATTGTGGGCTAGTGGCAACTAGACAGGGTGTCAGTTGGGAAGTGGAGTTAGCTTCAGGGGCTAGAGTGTTAGTGGAATCAGAGGTTCGGGTATGTCAGCTGCAAATTGGCAATACCACCACCCTAGTAGACCTTAGAGTTACTCCACTTGGATCTTATGGTATCGTACTTGGCATGGATTGGCTTTATGCCCATAGACCCAAGATGGATTGCCGCCTGAAAAAGATCGAGTGTGAGGATGATCATGGTTTGTCCATAGTTATCACCTAGATTCAGAGACCCATGTCTCTTCGTATGATCTCCACAATGCAGCTTAAGTGGAGCATGCAAAAGGGATGTCAAATTTTTGCCATCACCATCAGTGACAGAGGAGAAGAGGATGAAAAGGAAACATCGATTGATGACCATCCTATCCTTAAGGGATTTTTGGATGTGTTTCCTTTAGAGTTACCTGGTATGCCACCCCTTAGAGAGATTGACTTTCATATAGATCTCATACCAGGAGCTGAGCCAGTTTCCAGAGCACCTTATAGGATGACCACAAATGAGCTTAATGAGCTCAAGATGCAGCTTGAGGAACTCCTAGAGAAGGGCCACATTCATCCTAGCGTATCTCCTTGGGGTGCACCAGTCATCTTCGTTAAGAAGAAGGATAGATCTCTTTGATTATGCATGGATTATCGACAATTAAACAAAGTAACCATCAAGAACCGATATCCTTTGCCCAAAATTGATGATTTATTCGACCAACTTCAAGGTGCCAAAGTCTTTTCCAAAATTGATCTGAAGTCAGGATACCATCAGCTGAGAATAGTGGAAAGCAATATCCACAAGACCGCATTTTGTACTAGGTATGGCCACTATGAGTTCACCGTGGTCCCATTCGGTCTTATGAATGCTCTAGCTGTTTTCATGAGCCTCATGAATGGAGTATTCTATACATTTCTGGACTATTTTGTGATTGTGTTCCTTGATGATATATTGATATATTCTTGAAATGAGAAGGAGCATGAGGAGCACCTAACATAGGTTTTGCAATGTTTGCGAGAAAATCAGTTGTATGGTAGTTTGTCGAAGTGTGCATTCTTTTGTACAAAGGTCAAGTACCTTGGTCACGTTATTTCCGGTGATGGGATCTTAGTAGAACCATCAAAGATCAGAGCCATTATGGATTGGCTAGCACCAACCAGTGTGACTGAGGTCAGGAGCTTCATGGGCTTAGTAGGCTATTACCAACATTTTGTTGAGGGATTCTCCAGAGTCGCACATCCTATTATGTCTCTTCAGCGTAAAGGGAAGAAATTTGAGTGCACAGAGAAGTGTGAGAAGGCCTTTCAGGAACTCAAGAAGGCACTTACTAGCACACTTATCCTTGTTGTACCAGATCCCTCAGTTGCCTTCATGGTTTGTACAAATGCTTCACTAGAGGGTTTAAGAGCAGTTCTTATGTAGAATGGTAGGGCTATAGCTTTCGAGTCTAGAAAACTTAAGACTCATGAACTTAATTATCCTCCTCATGACCTTGAGCTCGCAGTAGTAGTACATGCACTTGTGAGGTGGAGACGCTTCCTTTTAGGTCATCATTTTGAGCTGCATTTAGATCATCAGAGTCTTTAGTACATTTTCACTCAGCCGAACCTTAATGCACATCAGAGGAGATGGATTGAGTTCTTGTGTGAATATGATTTTGACATTCACTACATCAAAGGAAAGGAAAATGTAGTTGCAAATGCCTTGAGTAGGAGACGTCACAAGGTTTACACCATATCTATGGGCATGGATTTGAGAGACCGTATACTACAACATTTTCCAGAGGATGGATGGTATTCAGAGGTTTGTCAGGTGATACAATCTTAGGTTACTCTAGAGGGGAAATATGTGGATTATTCTTTGGAGTTTGATGGACTATTACACCATAGAGGGCACATCTATGTACCTTCCTTTGGGGGATTGCAAGAGTTCATTATCACGGAGGCTCATAGAGCTCCTTATGCAGTGCATCCAGGAGTTAAGAAGATGCATGCTGACTTGAGATAGTTATATCATTGGCCCGGAATGCGGCAGCTCATTGTTGAGTTAGTAGCCTGATGCCTTGAGTGTCAGAGGGTCAAGGTGGAGCACTTCCATCTAGGTGGGTTGCTCCAGTCTCATGCTATACCAGAGTGGAAGTGGGATACTATATCCATGGATTTCATCATTGGTCTTCCTATGTCTTCTCATTGCCATGATGCTATCTTGGTGATAGTTGACAAGTTGACCAAAGTGGCCCACTTTTCACCAGTTCGGACTACCTTCATAGCAACAGCAGTAGCATAGGTGTTCTTGTGAGACATTGTTAGACTTCATGGCATTCCATGCAAGATCATTTTTGACTAGGATTCCCTCTTCACTTCTTCCTTTTGGAAGGCATAACAGGCAACTATGGGCACTAAGCTCAATTTTAGTATAGCCTATCATCCAGTAACAGATGGACAGACAAAGAGGGTTAATCAGGTGTTAGAGGATATGCTTCGCATGTACATCATGGATCACTAGACCCGATGAGAAGAGTACCTTCCCTTAGTGGAGTTTGCCTATAACAATGGGCATCACACTTCTTTAGGGATTCCTCCCTATCAGGCATTATACGACAGGCCTTGCAGGACATCGTTGAGTTGGGACCGCATAGAGGACAAAGTTGCTATTGGTCCTGAGATAGTTTGGGATATGGAGCAGCAGGTGGATTTGATTAGGCAATGTCTGAGAGAGCCACATGATAGATAGAAGAAATATGCAGATGCGAAGAGGATAGATCGTAGTTACTTGGTTGGAGATAGAGTTTTCTTGAGAGTGCGACTGTATAAGAGTCCAATCCGTTACAGAAAGGGTTCTAAGCTTGCACTTTTCTTTGTAGGACCTTTTGAGATCCTTGAGAGGATAGGCCCAGTTTCCTACCATTTAGCATTGCCACCTAGCCTATCATGCATCCAAGATGTGTTTCATGTGTCAGTTTCGAGGAAATATATCTATGATGAGTCTCATATTTTAGATTGGGATGCCTTGCAAGTGGAGTCGGACGGGCAACTAGCTTTGGAGCCCATTCGCATTTTGGCATGCCGGACGCTGGCCCTTTGAGGTAAAGAGCTAGACCAGGTTAGGGTCCAGTGGGATTGCTATGATGAGGTTACAACCTCATGGGAGGATGCAACACGTATGAGATCAGAGTACCCCCACCTTTTTGATGAACTCCAAGAGGAAGTTCATGCCTAGAGGGGGAGGGTGTGAGGCTCCACCCTGACTCAGTTTGACATTTCAGTGGTTTTTATGTTGAGACTATTATGGATGCTTTATTTTTCTGCATTTTGGATTTAGAACTTATATGATTCCATGATTGGGATAACATTTCTATATGTTGATGCTTAATTTATATGCTTTATGATATAGAACACTACATGATTTTGAATAGGATGAATTTGCGGTGATAAATGTCATTATTGGAATTGCAGGACTTTACTATGATGATAGAAATAGGATTTATGTTTTATGTGTGGATCAAATTATGAGAATTAGGATAATTGCTCATGTGAAATTACTTGGATAAAAGATGTATTAAATTGTTCAAATGTAAATTGTATGCAAGTTTTTGATGTGTATTATTATTCTTGTGTTTTATATTATATGAGGTTATTTGAAGTTACTAATGTGTAATTGAGATGTGCAGGAAGTTATCTATGTGACCATGGAAATATTACGGAGAACCAAACCTAGACCTATGTATGTTCGTAAAACTAGGGTTTATCTATTTGGAGAGACAACACCCCGTTTGTGTCGTATTTTATTCGTAATAGTAAATGGTGCATGTGTTTTAAATGTTATTTAATTAATTTATGTAAATCCAACAAGAGACAAGATTTCATGTATAAATTTGTAAAGTATTTTCTTTTTGTCACTTGACACGTGTGGATTTATGTTTGAATTTTTAAATTTGTCTATTGGGGGGAATTGTTTAACTATAGCTTTTTCAATTAATTTAATGTGATTCCAAAATTGACTTGGGAAGAGAACCTTAGGCGAAGTCAACTTAGGTTTGACCCAAAAATTAACTTCAGAGGGATTTAAAAAGGGTTAAATGGACACCTAGGGGTAGTTTAATAGGGTTTCCTAAAGCCCATAAGGTATACCTATGGGTTAGGGGTAATTTTAGGCAAATTGTTACTACTTATCAAGTTGCGATTAGTTTTTATATTCAAAGTCATACTATATATTCTAGTCGGTTAGCACTACTGAATCATGCAGTTGGTATAAACAGAGAAGTCGGTATGCATAGTCTAGTCGGTTATAGAAGAAAGCAGTCACATAACGTAGTATACACCAAGCTATCTACCGAGTATCTTTTTATGGCTACCGAGTAGTAAAGTTAACATACCGAGTGAAACGTGTTACCAGATACATTGAACCTGGACATGCATATGAAAATGTGTTACAAGATCGAGGCACATCTAACCATTATTACATTGGAAATTGCACTAGAAGATTGTGTATGATTGCGAGGTCAATCTAACCAATGAAGTATTTTGTTTAGTTATTCATTTGAGGAATCTTGTTTGTAAGATCGAAGCAATGAATTAGATCACCATTTTAAGATATCTATATATACAACATTATTGAAGTGTATGTATGAAAAAGGAAGACTGTTATAGAGACACAGAGGTCACTGAGAAGGTTTTCAAAGAACAGTCGAAGAACATAGTAAATAGAAGGGTTTACCGAGTTACTATATGAGTTACCGAGGTATGCTATAAGCAAGGTAATCTTATCTTGAGCACATAGAATCTGCTATAACATTTCAGATGTAAAGTTGTTAATGTTTGTAATGATTTTATTGTAATATTGTGAAGTTGAAAGAGAAGCCTTTAATAGGGTAAAAGACTCTAACCATGTCTATAAATTGTAAAGCCTCTAACCAGGTGCAACATTTAGAATAAATGTTGTAAAATCCTTTAGCAAGGTAGATCTAATAGATCTTGTTACTCCTAATAGGGTAAGCTATCAGAAATAGCTAAATGTAGCTCTAACCGAGCATTCTTTATTATTGTAGTAGTGAAGTTGTGGGTGCCATCCCCATCACAAATTTTCTCTCTAACCAAGAGTTTCTGCGTAACCAAAATATATGTGTTATGGAGTGAATCATGTATGATTGTTATCTGTTTGTTTTAACTTTATTTTATGTTATTGCACTATTCTGTTTATGCATAACAGTAAGGTTATTATTAAAGAAAGGTTTTGAAGTACTGATTCACCCCTCCCCTCACAGTACATTAGCTTTCCATATTGGGCCTAACAATTGGTATTAGAGCATCTATCTTGGAAAAGGGTTTAACGACCTAAAGAGAAAGATCTTATCAATGGAAGGCTATAAACAATCTTAGAGGATTGTGTATCTGCAAGAAGAGTTGGATCATGCAAATCAATTGATTGCAGACATGCAAAGGCAAATGCAAAAATCTCTAAAAGTAAGAAGAAGATTATCTGATGACTTGCAGGATTCTCAAGAGTTAGTGGAACAAATTGAGACATCATATGAGAATAGTATATCTGAAGAGACTGAAGAAATGATTGGATTATTGAAAGAAAAGAACAAAGCATTGGCTGATCAACTAAAAGCAATGAAAAGAGAACATGAACATTTCAGTACACAGATGACTGAAAACCTAGATGCATTGAAGACAACAGAGGATAAAGCAAGAGATCTACAAAGAGAGAAACAACAACTTGAAGTCTTAGTATCTGATGAAATCATAAGGTTAACTGGGATTCAACAAAATATGACAGATCAACTAAGTTACGCACATCATGAAGCAATTCTAAAGAATGATGAAAATCAAGCATTAAAACTTGAAGTATCAAGGTTGACTGATGAACTTGAAATAGAGAAGAAATTCAAATAAATATTGAAGAAGAGTTATGATGCATCAAAGATGTTGGATAAGAAACTGAATACAAGAAGACCCAACAAAGATGCAGGACTCGGTTACAAAGGAAAAGAATCAACCGAGAAAGGAATTCATACTACCGAGAGAGGAGAATCATCAAAGCAAGCTGGAAACATGAATAACATCAAAAGGAAGAAGCCTATTTGATACTATTGTGGAAATCAAGGTCATACTACCAACATATGCCAGATTAGAAAAGGTAAGCAACCAAATATCACTAAGTCCAATGGTATTGTTACAATTGCAATAAATATGGTCACACATCTAATCAATGTAGGACAAAGTCTGTTAACAACTATCAGAAGGCAAAATTCAAAGGGTTTTGTAGAAACTGCAATAGATATGGACATAGTACTGAGAAGTGCTGGTCTAAGCAAAAGAAATACATGCGGTGTCCACACCGAGCAGACACTAGAGGTTACCGAACTCACACAGATCCTTACCGACAATATGCAGCAGTACCATGGGATTACAATACAAGGATATGGTGTGAATGTTGTGGAAGATATGGACATATTAGTGCCAACTGTTTTATAAGATTTGGAAAGAGCAACTGAAGATCATGGAGAAATCCTGGTATGGCATATTTTCATTGTCACAAAGTTGGACATTTAGCTGGAGATTGCAGAGATCAACCTAGAAGAGACATTGAAGAGATAAAAGAAAAATTTAAGATGATTTGGAAAAAGAAGGAAATCATGTTAGATAAAGAAAGCACCTTACCTACCAAGTTAGGTGCACCTATTCCAAATTAATTAGAAAAGGTATGAAGGGACTGCATTCTCTAAAGGTTAAATCATAACAGTTCCCATTCTATTATGTATAAAATTCAAAATCTGCATAGTTAAGATGCAATTAGTAAGCTTGAAATTCTATCAAAGTACTTTACAGGAGGCTTTTCAAGTCGGTAAATGAAGGAAATTTGGTTACTCGGTTAAAACAAAAAAAAGGGAGTAAATCGGTTAAAGGTGAACTGAGTGCATTTAATGTTTTGACCTAACTCGGACGGAGCCTGATCAGGTATTTTGTGTACTTAAAGGTATTTTCATGGTCATTTTCATTCACCAAGTTTTCAAGAGAATAGAGTAGAGTGAATCAAGGAGATCAAACTTCATTCAGAGCGAATTTCAAGGTATTTACATCAAATCTATTCACACTGTTAAGCTAGTTTCCGATCTTGTCAAATTGCTATTATCTACCAAGTGTTAAGCATCAGTCGTTTGTAAACCGTCAAACCCTAAGGATAGTTTGCTAAGTTTTACCTAAAACCTACAATGGCACCCAAGATCCAAGATCCCGTAGTTGTCAAAAATGTGGAGAAGCCCTCGCTGAAGTACTCTTTGACTCCTAAAGTCGCCTCTGAATCGGATGACAAAACTGCATTTTCACTCATCCCGAATCGAGTCGTGTTAGTCGAAGATGTTATATTCTTCACCAAATGCCTTGTTGAAGAACTCGGTCATGTTGAGATTAGTGACACATCTGATGAACTTTGTACTGATGGCAAAATGGATAGCAAGTATGAGCATATCAAAATCAAGGGATTAACTGAAGCCCTAGCTTATCCCTGAGTGTTCAAACCCTAGTGGGTTAAGTTTTTTTTAAGTAGTGTTCATGATGATTTTATGTGGAGAAAACATTCAAAATAACCAAGGAAATCATTCATGTGATCACCGGGTATCCTATCTATGATCATGCACGAGCACAGAAAATGATATCATAGAAGGAGCTAATCAGTCTAACTGGAGTAGAATCTGATTACCGAGGACTGAAATTGAACAATGTCACTGATGCAGAACTTAAGTTTGGAATTAGAGTAATTGGTTACTATTTCTTCCAATCAGCAAGGGAAATTAGTGTACCATGTGTCGCAGTTGACTTAGCCTATAAAATAGTGAAAAAGGGAATGAAAGTAGATTTATGTGAAGTGCTACTGAAGAACTTCTTTGAGAACCTAAACACAATAAGGAAGCCGAAGAAGAACAACTCAGCAAACACACTAAAGTTTGGTTCACTTCTTGTATGTATGTTTTTCTACTTTGAAAAGTTCTTTCCCTCAGTTGGTAAAGTAGTTTGGGAGCTACACCGACCTATCACCCATCGAATCAATGATTTTATCAAGAAACTGGGAGATAATTTTAATGATATCATGGATGACTATTTCAGCATATTTCAAGAGAAGATGCACAACAGGTACCGGATTCCACCACAGCTGGTAAAGAAATATAAGGATGATATATGTTTTGAGGTGGACACTAATTACTGTTATATGAATGTTGTTGAACCAAGGACTCAATCTTTGCCACCAATGGGTTATGAGATTGACTATGATATAACACAAATTGATGCCTATCTTTCATTGCCAAGGCATGCTACCGAACTAAGATATGGAACTTATGAAGAGGTGAAAGAAAAAGTAAAAATGAGCATTGTAGTACCCAAGGCTACAAGAAAGGCTACAAAGATGATAAAGGTTTTATTTGAGAAATTCAGAGAAGAATCCTCCTCTACACCTATCAAAGGCACTCTTGCCATTACCGAAGAGGAATCAGAAGCTCAAGAGGCAGCAATAACATTAAGTACCGAGTTGCCTAAGGGTAAAGTTTTGAAAAGAAAGAAACAAGACATTTCAAAGGCTCTACCGACTCCACCAACAAAGAGACCTAACACTAGAGCATCGACTGCCTCACTGAGTAAGAAACAAAAGAGTGTTACTACACCCAAGGTAACCAAGACCTACAAGAAATCTACTCGGAGACTCATTTTGGCAAAAGAGTCTAGTGATACAGAATCTGATGATGCAAACAAATTTTAGATTGTAAAAAGCAAGAAGGTAAATATTCATAGTGTTGAAAACTTTTGTGCCAATCTTAAAGAATATGGTGGATTTGTAGGATTTAGATATGTCAATTATGAGACTAGGAATAATGATGAGAAGCGACAAATTGAAGAAGCTATCATTTGCACACTTCTAAAGTTTCGGCTAGCTCCATTAGAACTAGTAAAGTCACTTCTGAGTGAATTATACTTACATATTGATAACAGATGGAAATATGCAATGGACTCAGAGAAACAAATAAGAGAAAGAAGTATAGTCCATCTATTCCCTGATATGTCTGTGGCAGAAATTAAAGAACATTTGACAACATACAATTCTTAATTTCTTGTCAAACAAAGAGCCTTAAAATTGATGAATGGGCTATACATTGATGTGGAAAATGAGACAAAAGCCAAGTGGTAGGAAATCTTCAAAATAAAGGATGTCGGTGAACAATCTCAAGTTGAAATTGTTGATGTCACCAAGCAAGATCCTAATGTCATTGAGCAAGGTCCTGATGCTACCAAGCAAGACCCGCCTGACACTATTCGAATTGATGAAGATGTCATGGATGAAGAAGCATTGGAGCAAGAAATCATTGAAGGTACTATCTATGCAAAACTTGTATCTAGTGAATTTGTCTTAGAACAAGTTCAACCTTATTCGTTGGTCAAGCCACCTGTCTCCACCAAAGCCCCTAAGGATACAAAACAAGGCACTGAAGGTCACAAGTCTGAAGCAGCAGAAGATACAACTAAAGATCAAATGTCTCAAGAACCATCAAGCACTGAAAATGTTACAGCTGAGACCCCTAGTACCGAGACACCTAAGGACACCACAATGGCTATAGGAACTGACCAAAGTGTTGCATCTACCGAGCAACCTATTGAGGGTTAGCAAGCCTCACAAGCACTTGTCTTAGTACAACTGATCAAAGGTAAAGAGAAGAAGGTGAGAAAGCATAGTTTCAAAGTTGATTTAACTAAACTAATAGTGTTGCCCAATGTGGATATCTCAAAATTAAAAGGGCAAGCACTTATTGATTTTGGTGAACTATGCAAAGCAAAGGCCGAACAAGAAAAACAATTGGCCATTCAAAAGAAAAATAAAGTACTACAAAAGGTAAAGACACTACTAACAGATATGCTACCTTCAGCAACAGTGTCAACCAATGCAGCCATCCACATTCAACTGGATGAACTCCTTACTCAAATAGAAACATCTGGAGTTGATGCATCTGAGTACTTGAGCAAGCTAAAAGATAAAGAGCTTACTGCAAAGATGATAGAAGAGGTACAAAAAGCTCTCGCTATAGGAAAAGTAAAGCTTGTCAAATTCATTGCTAAGTTGTCCCCTCAACTCAAGCATATTCTTTATTTATTTCAGAAACTTTGTACATTTTCCTTATTCATTAAAGATATCCAGAATAAAACCAATGCAATTGAGAAAGAGATCACCGATCTCTCAATTAAGTTGACCACCGAGCCTAATTCAGTTCAGAATTTTTATACCAAGCTTCAATAACTCATGGCTCAATAGTTAGAACTCAAAAATGAAGAGCATAAGATCAGGATGGATATAATGACCCTCCAGACATTATTCCTTCGTCATCTCTCATCAGTTCAAGAGAAGATTAACTGAGCTACATGCCTATCTACTACACAAGAGGGAAGCACTCTTGATGGCTTAATATCACTATTAGCTGATATTCAAGCGCAAAATTATTTAATGGAAAGTGTAAAGGATGCACTCTCAGTCGCACTCACCAATGCCTAGAACAAGTATAAATCTATTTTTGATCAGTTACCACCCCCAGATGGAAATTAAGTTTTTGGTGTTTGTCAAAAAAGGGGAGTAATACTACATAAGGGGAATAATATACTATATTTGGAGAGTGATACAGTTTTGGTAATACAGTTTTGAGTACTGTATACAGGGTAGTATACCAAGCAGAGCATACAGAGCAAGTAGAGCATACAAGCACAGAACAAAACTGTGCATGCAAAATCCGAGTAATGTATAGAATAATGATAAGGGGAGTATATCTGCATATACTATTTCATTGACTACTGTATATATTGTCAAGTGTAGTCATTTTGCAAAGTATATAGATTTTTGAGTTATGACTTTGAAAGTAGTTTTGGTCAAACATCTCAACTAATGTCAAAAGGGGAGATTGTTACTACTTATCAAATTGCCATTAGCTTTTATATTCAAATTCATACTATATATTCTAGTCGGTTAGCACTACCGAATCATGCAGTCGGTATAAACAGAGAAGTCGGTATGCACAGTCTAGTCAGTTACAGAAGAAAGCAGTCACAGAACGCAGTATACACTGAGTTATCTACCGAGTATCTTTTTATGGCTACAGAGCAGTAAAGTTAACACACTGAGTTGATATTCACCAAGTGAAACGTGTTACCAAATACACTGAACCTGGACATGCATATCAAAACATGTTACAAGATCGAGGCACATCTAACTGTTATTACATTGGAAATTGCACTAGAAGATTGTGTATGATTGTGAGGTCAATCTAACCAATGAAGTATTTTGTTTAGTTATTCATTTGAGGAATCTTGTTTGTAAGATCGAAGCAATGAATTAGATCACCATTTTAAGATATCTATATATACAACATTATTGAAGTGTATGTATGAAAAAGGAAGATTGTTACAGAGACACAGAGGTCACGGAGAAGGTTTTCAGAGAACAGTAGAAGAACATAGTAAATAGAAGGGTTTACCGTGTTACTATATGAGTTATCGAGGTATGCTATAAGCAAGGTAATCTTATCCTGAGCACATAGAATCTGCTATAACATTTCAGATGTAAAGTTGCAGATGTTTGTAATGATTTTATTGTAATATTGTGAAGTTGAAAGAGAAACCTTTAATAGGGTAAAAGACTCTAACCAAGTCTATAAATTGTAAAGCCTCTAACCAGGTGTAGCATTCAAAATAAATGTTGTAAAATCCTTTAGCAAGGTAGATCTAACAGATCTTGTTACTCCTAACAAGGTAAGCTATCAGAAATAGCTAAATGTAGCTCTAACCGAGCATTCTTTATTATTGTAGTAGTGAAGTTGTGGGTACCATCCCCACCATAGTTTTTCTCTCTAACCAAGAGCTTTTGCATAACCAAAATATATGTGTTATGGAGTGAATCATGTATGATTGTTATCTGTTTGTTTTAACTTTATTTTATGTTACTGCACTATTCTGTTTATGCATAACAGTAAGGTTATTATTAAAGAAAGGTTTTGAAGTACTGATTCACCCCTCCCCTCTCAGTATATTAGCTTTCCATATTGGGCCTAACACAAGTTACTACTCCCATGTGACCTTTTAGATACCCTAAAAAGTGACTTTTCTAAGTTGTGTGAAAATTGAACTTAGAAGGATCAGCTGAGTTGTAAACCTTCCTTTTTGAATGAGAGTTCCCTTTCCCATTTTACCTTACTTTCCTTGTCAGTTTTAGAAACTTGTGAGAACTCTCACTAGTGTCTTCTTAAGCAAGAATGTGAAATTTTGTGGGTAATCACCTACTCTCCATTGTTGGAGATCTTGCATGTTTCCTTTTTGTTTTCTTTTTGTTTTCAAAATTTGGCTAAGGGTAGAAGAGAAGACTCGTGGATTTGGGCTGCTCTTCCTCAACTATATTCTAGCATTCCATTGGCTAGTTAAAGGTTGGTTTCATCTTCTTGTATGGTTTCCTTATTGCATGTTGTATTGTAGGATATGCTTGTATGAAAGACTAGTTTTTCTTGCATATTTTCTTGAAAATTTATTTGGTATTTTTGTGCTTATGCAATGCATGTGTTTTGGGAAGTGAACAAGGCCTCCTACTCTTGGGAGAGAGGATGGTCTTGTGGGTGGTAGAAGTGACAACCCTCGAGTGAGAGGCTCTTGTTATGAGAGTGATCACAAGGGATTTTATGTGACCTTTGTTGCATGGCTTTTTTATGCATTGGGGGTCATAAGGAGGGAATAAGGCATGAATGCCTTGGGGGGCATAAGGAATATGGGGTTGTCATAATTGATGTATTTGGTTGGCCATGAGGTGGCTATATGTTTTTCCATACTTGCAGTCTCCTCAGGGTACTTGGTCCACTACCACCCTTGAAAAGACATCACAAATGTGTGGTGCAGTGTAGCCTAGGTTGGGATTGTGTTTGAGTTTGTATTTCCCCTTGCCTTTTGTGTTTGCATGTGTGTTACCTATTTAGGGCTTGGTTCTCCGAGCTTGGGGGTGGCTACCAGTTAGCCTAGGCTAGGATGTTAGCTCTCTGTGGTCATAGCTTTTGATTTAATTGCAGGTTGTCAGAAGAAATAGCAAGACAAGTAGATGTGGCTGGATTTAGTTGTTGTAGAAACAAAAAGATTTGAATATGTATTTATTAATTTCCTTATTTATTAGAAATGAGAGTCCTAATTGTAAAGTGACAAGAGTATTTTTGAGACAAATGTTGGATATTTGTAATAGTCATTTAAGTTGTATTGCAGAAAAGAAAATGATTATTTCTGAAAATAGTTCCTAAGGTGTTGAAATAAATATTTGTGTGTATAGGATAGTTGAAAAGGAAGAAAAATTGTTATTTTCTCATACGCATCCAAAAAAAAACAAAAACAAATTATTCAAAAGGAAATGCATTTGATTTGCATGCATCAGTTCATGGGAATGTAAAAGTCATTTTGTTTAATTCTGTGATTTTATTTTATTTGTGATTTTATCATTTATTTTAATCGCAGAAAATAAGAGCAAAGATTTTTTTAGCCATCTCTAAGGTTTCTAGATTAATAAACTATAGCCATATTTAGTTGCTGTTAATTTATTAAAGTTTGTCATTTAAATAGTTGCTGTAGAATTTGCAAAATCTGTCAATTTAATTAATCCAGAGTATGAAAATCTTAATCTATAGGAAAATCTTAATCTATTATAGTTTTACTTAAATAAAATCTAGATTTATTAGGTTGCTGGTAAATTTATTAAATTTAGTCCTTGATATAGTTGAATTTAGGTATTATTAAATACTGGCATTATTTAAATATAGAAAATAACATCTACAGTAAACAGTGTAATTATTTTACTTTTGCTGTAATTAAATTCAGAATTTTTCATTACCTATCTAATTTATTTTTGCATCTAGGAAATTTATGAAAAGAAATAAATCAAAAGAAACACATATAATGCTTCAGTACTTTGTTCGAATACATACCTGACATCAAAATACTATGGACTTTTCAATATATAATTTCAGTTATATAAAATATATATATATATATATATATATATATATATATATATATATATATATATATATATATATATATATATATATATATATATATATCATATATATATGTATGAAATAAATATATATATATATATATAAATATATAAACAAATATATACATATAAAAATGTATATATATATATACTTATATGCACATGAAAATGTATATATATATATTATATAAAAAAAAAGAAATAAAATTAAAAAAAAATATAAATAAATTTAAGGGGGGTCGAACACTGTGCAATGCACAGTGGTCGGGGGTGCCGCATACCGTGCATTGCACAGTAGTTGGGGGTGCCGCACACCGTGCACTGCACAGTGGGCGGACATGGCCGCGCTACTCCCCAAATACCCCACCTCCCATTACCTCTGCCTTTGCAGATTTAAAAAAAAACACTGCCACATCTCTCTCTAAAGCCTTCAGCCCTGTATAAAACCCCTAACATAAATAAAATATTAAACCCTAGCCCGGGTAGGGCTAGGGTATTAATAAAAAAGTGATAAAATTATAAAACAAGGGAATTTTATAATGCAAATACCTAGCTAGGGTTTGCATGGCGTTGTTCTTTTATAATTTGGAAAAAAATCATCATATATATATATATATATATATATATATATATATATATATATATATTTATATTTATGGAAAAAAAATATATAAATAGAAAGTTGTGGAAATTACAGAATAAAGCAAATCTTTAGATTTAAACATTCTTTTATTTGGAGATGAACTTAAATATAGGTATTTGCTTATTAGATCATATTTTCCTTATGAATTTAATTATTAATGAAGTATTATTTATGTTAAATTTAATTAGATTGAGACGTTTACAAATTATATATTAACGAAGTTAATATTTTAAATTCAAATAGATTGTGTTACTTTGAGTTAAAAATCAGGGAAGGGATATTTAATTTTAATTAAATAAATTTAGTTGTTTTAGCTCAGCCTAATATTTAATTAATTGTTAGAAAAAAAAATACATTTAAAAATCTAAGTGGTGAGACCAATTTAATTTTCTTCTTAAAAGCAAATAAGAACTGTTGGGAATTTCTAGTATCCTTGTCTATCAAATTTAGAATTGTGGATTCAGATTAATCTATTGGGCTTAATTGAAGAGTTAAAATAGTATTTGTTTATTTTAGAATCCCGTATTTAATTTAATTAAAAATTTGCACACTTGAAGCTAGTAGAAAAGATTAACTATAAACATAGTTAAGACGAAACATGTTATAATATTTTATATTTGTTGATTTAATGTTTAAAGATGTGACTTAAAAAAAAAAATAAAAATAAACCCGATCTTGCCCTAAATTTTGTGCATGACACATTTGATGAGGGTATCATATACTGATAAAGGCAACAAAGAAAATGCATTGATGAAGGTTATAATGAAAAGAAGGTTATCGACATAACCAAAGGGATTGGGATGTGTTATTTTGAGTTACCCCGATGCCCGAAAAAGACATCGGTAAAGCATGTATCGATGGAACATACTTCATTGGGAAAGCTTTGCCTATCATTGTAATTCACTCCAAGCTATCCCTATACTTGATGGAAGAGTTTGTCAATTAAGTGGAACGGGGATGTCATCGGGAAGACCTATGATGATGGAACTGACTACAATGGGAAGAGCTGCGCCAAAGGAGAAAGTCATTAGGGAAACAATGCTCATCGCTATGACATCTAATGATCTAACCTGATGATCGATTGGAGTATTAGGTTGACTTACACCGATACAATAGAAGACAAGTTATCGGTGAAGGATATCCCGATAAAGGAGAGTAAAGTACCAAAATAAAAGAAGGGTTTTGTAGGTGGTGCCAAAAGGAAGTATACATCAGAGAGACACATGCCATCGAGTCATTGCCATATCTGAATTCAAAACTGAAATAGTGATTTCTTATTTAATTGTTGTAGCAGGTACATCTATGGTTTACATGAGGCAATTTTATGAGAAACTCATCAATGCAAATTTGTATGTAGATGTATTGGGTATTTAAACTAAAATTGCCTAATCTGAGTGTCACACAAGTGAAAGATAATTCACAAAGAGAATACCTTGAGTTTTTGAAAACAAGAGAAAATAATTGTGATTACAGAGATGGATGCTTCAAGTTCAACTGGAAAGAAAAGGGCAACAAAGAGATCAAAATCTAAGGGAAATAGGACTAAGACAAAGGATGTGCCTCCTGTTAGAAGACTAAATAAAGACATGATTCAACAAATGGAAGCACTTGGTTTGAAGTCCAGAAGGTCGAAGCAATACCTACCTAGAAGGGATTAGTTGGAAGATAGATACAAAGAGGTCGGGGATGTCTCGACTAAGGTGAGGGGACACAAATTGTTATCATTCCATTATTTGAGAAGAAATAAGGAAATGCCACTTTTCAATAATTGGATGACAACTTTGGGTAAGTTAACTATCCCAAATGTCTTTGTGAACATAAGGTTGCTGGAGGTTCTGGTTAGAAATTACAATTTCGTGAAGAGATACATTCAATTCCCAAACGGTGATGCATTCATTAGGTTTTCTGTGGGAACTATGAATGATTTTTTTCATTTAGATCCCAACCTTGACAAACCCCTTTCCTTTGATGAGTTAGAGGAAGAATATCTTAGGATGGACACTACATACACTGGTTGGAAAATTTCTATTCATAAAAGACAGCCAGGGAAATTCACTAAGGAAGATGGGCCACCATTTAGCATTGATTTATTTAGACACTACTTGTAGTATACATAGATGTCATGCAGGCAAGTAGGATGAGTCGAGGTGCTTGATTTGGTTAGTACTGGGCCATTGGTTTTATCTTCTGACATACAAATGTATGAGCCCAGGCCTTTTGACTATGCTGCATATCTGGTAGAGAAATTACATGAAGGTTTTCTAAACCTTAAAGATAATAGGAACCCTACCTTCAAATTTTATTCACTGTTAATTCATTTGGTTTTGTTCTATGGATGTGCGAAGGGTTTGTGGCCAGAAGATTTAAAATTAAATACAATGAATAGGGAAGGTGAAGAACAACCCGTGCAATTATGGACATCTCTTTGAGATTCTTGGTATATGAGATCCAATTATATTAAGTTTGAAGAACTTATAGTGAAACCACTATACAAGATGTATGGGGTTCCATGTGAAGGATCTATCTTTGATGGAATTAAGATATTTTTAAGGCCTAAGGATTATGACGAAAGGCAAATTGTTGACTATAATTGGGGAGACTGGTTTGTAAACAAATATTTCACATGTTTCAGAATATATGGATTTGAGGGAAGATCTTATATGTTGCCTAAATTAGTTCCAGATAGAATAGCCTACTTAGAGATTGTAAGGCAGTTGAGTGTGTCAAATGCTAAACATTTTGTAGATCTATGCAAATAAGCCGTTCTGCTTGGAACACGAAGTTTTGGTGATTTTACAATAGTGTCTACTAAAGCTTATGATATAATTGATAGAAAATTGATGGAAGAATACAACTTATTTGAGAGCTATGCTAGGAAGAATTATGATGTTGAAGGTTATATTCATTCTTGCAAGAAAAAGAAAAACTTGAGAGATAATCTGCACTCAAGTCTAGAGGATGAAGATATGTTTAGGAATATGGAGGATGCAGAAGCCCAAGAGGTAATTGATAGACTGATCAGAGAATTGGTAGAAAAGAGTCAAAGATTGCAAAAAATGGAAACTAAGGAGGAGGAAGCGGAAAGTGAATTAGATGAAAATGCAACCATATTTAGGTATCAAGTACCAAAAAGGGAAGAAGAGCCTAATGTGCAAGAGAAAAATGTGACAAAATTGGAGGTTCACACTGATTCCAAGTTGGAGGAATATTCTACCTTTGTTGTAGATGATGCCTTTATACAATCAAAAGAATTTAAATCATTTTTGTACAATTTAAAAGGAAAGAAGTTGAGGGATTCTATTCCCAACATTACACCAAAAAATAAAGTTGAACTATTGAAGAAGTTAAAAGAACGAATAGATGTTGAATTGGCCACAAGGACTCCTCAAAAGGGGAAACAACTGCTTACAGAGGCTAAAGTGATCATATTTCTTGGATGGGATTTTAGTGCTTCTTTTATTTTTGATAGTTTATTACATTCATAGAATAAGGAGTTTAAATTAGATATACAAGGTGTAAATGATGTGTTCATTGGGTCAAAGTTCGATCAAGATGATGAAGCCTTATTGTTATGGGCTTTATATCCTCCTAATAAAAGACCTAAGATTATTGATGTTGATAAGGCCTTTGGCCATATGATGAAGCTTAAAGTTGGGGAGATTGATCTCATCATTTCTACAAATATTGAAGTAGATATCAAAGTTTAACAAGGCAGAAATGGTCAGGATAGTAAGAGAAAGAAACCAATATAAACAATTGTATGAAGAAATGTTGAGAACAAGTGGGAAACTAGTGCCAATGGTTCTTTATCCTGATAACTCACAGTGGAAGAAAAAGTGTGAGGAATTACAATAAGAAAACAAGAAGATTCTTAAACAGATGCAAAATGTGAGGACATATATTGCCTTTGTATTGTTAACCAAAAAATTTGAGACTTTGCAAGGCTTTTTGAAGAGTTCTAGACAGTTTTTCAGAAGAACACGGATAATGCAGTCTCACACAACAAGATTCAAAACAAATTGGGGACTAGACTACATGATAGAATAGTAACCAAAGTAGAAATTGAGGAGATTTAAAAGATAAAGAAGTTGTTGGCAAGACAAAATAAATTTGATGAACAGTTACAGATTGAGTATGATGAGTGCAATCACATAACTCGCAACGAATTCCCAGAATTGGTTGATCAGAAAGGTGAGATTAAAGATAAGGATAAATGGATCTCAGAATGCCAGAGTCTTCTCAATGTCACCCTTGATATTGCGTGAATTGATGGAATTGAATTAAAAAGACTATAGAATAGATGGAGAATTTTGTCACACCAGAGATCATCGTCAGGGACATAATTCATGATGCAGATACATACAAGTCCATAAAATACCTGGAGCATATTCAGAAATGTGGCAAGATGCTGGGAGACCAGAATTGATTTTTAAAAGCATCTCCAAGAAATGTCAATTTTTAGGTAGTTAGTCTTAGTTAAGTTTAATTCCAAATGAAAGGGAATGCCTTTTCATTGTGGAACTGAATCTCATCTATACTTTTTACTTTGTCAAGACAATTTTTTGTGCAGTGGTTATGCAGTTTGTTTTTTAAGAAAGACAGTATCAAGTTGGTGGATGACAATATTTTTTGAAATCAACTACTTTTATTATCTATTTTCAATATAAAGATCAAGTGTTCTTCTTCTTTGATGAATTCTACTTTTTCAATTGATTGATTAGTTCCCTGTGATAAGTCTATTCAATTAGATTGCTTCAATGTGCTATCTTATGTTATTGTGATTGAGATTAATTTTAAGTTTGAATATCACTTTGAAGGATTGGTTGGAAAGATTCAAATTGTCTTATTGGTCTTTTGGAGTAAAGTTAAATTCAATAAGACTAATTGCATATTGTATTTTGATTACAACTCATATAGATGCCTTTGACGTGATGATCTTGGTGTATTTTCTGGAAATGACAAATTGGTGAAAAGACATTGTGCTATATGTAATCAGTTGATTATCTTATGTTTATTTAAATACCAAGATCAAGTATTTTTCATCTCTAATGGTATTTATCTTTTTGATTGTTTGATTAGTTCCCTGTGATAAATCTATCCATTTAGATTGTTTCAATGTGCTATCCTATGTTATTATAGTTTGGGCTAAGTTTTAGTTTGATTATCAGTTTGAAGGATTGGATGTCAAGATTCATTCTGTCTTATTGGTCTTTCAAAGCAAAGTTAAATTCAGTAAGACTAACTACAACATTATGTCAGAGGTGAAGGCACTGATCTAGTATTGTTTGAAGATAATTTAATCGGGTATTTTCAGAGTAATCTAAATTAAGAAACCATACTTATAATAAAGTAACCTTTTATTTAAAGCATTCATTTACAAGCAAGCAATTCAAAGTTTTCAGTTTTTATTTAATTGAAGTGACAATCTCAGGAATCATTTGTCCTCTAATGCACATAAACCTTAGAAACATTCAATTCCAATCAAGCATACTTGACAACAATGGGATTAATACCTGTAGACATATAAAAATGACCATATTCCTAAATGAATATTTTATGTCCATTCCTCTATTTTAGTTAAAACTAATTTAACTAAATCACCCACATTCATCTATTTAATTAAGTAAATTATTCAATTTATTTAGTTAAATTCACTAGAACCTTTTGCATCATTTAATTGAATAAATCATTTTATTTAATTAAATCCCTTCTCTCTACTTTTAATTAAATTTACATTTAATTAATAGTCTACCCCAAAATGAATAAATCTAATTTATTCAATTTCCCAAATTGCGACCGATTGAAATAAATTAATTTTATTTTAATTAATTCTATTATTCCTCACCCACTTGCATTTTCCTACATCTCCCACTTGCATCCTAAACCCTATTTCTAAATTCTTCTAGATTCTTCTAATCCTAATCAATTAGCCCAAACCTATTCATTATCCCCTTTCCCTAAATTTGAGGAGGTCACTTCTCAAATTTGGAGTAAAGTCTTCAAAAGGCATTAAAGCATTTATCCATTCAACAAACTAACTTGCTGAATGCCCCCAAATTTGGAAGGACTCTTACAAATTTTTCCCCAAAGTCTTCAAACCATTAATGGTTAACTAACCCTTAGTGGAATGGTTAGAGACTTTTTGCCTAAATCTAGCCCAAGGGTCTCATCAAGAATTTATTACTTTGACCATGGTTATTCCTTTAACCTTTGCACAAGAGTTTACCCCTTGGGTAAAAGCTTTATCCATTAGATAACCCTAACCTAACCTTAACCCTTACCTCCTAGGGTAACCATGAGGTCTTCTCAAGCATTTAATGCTTCTTACCTCTCCTCTCAACCAACCTTATGTTGACAATTGTCACCATTTCATTGGTGAAAATTGAAAACATGGATTGACAACTTTCAATCTTAACCCTTGATTAACTCTTTCAATCCTGACCATCCATTGCCCTATTTTTACTATAAATAGAGCTCCCATTTCTCCATTTTAGAGATCCCATCCATGCAAGCTTTTAGTGTCTCATTTATGCTCAATTTTATTAACACATCTAGTCTCTCTTTGCAATAGGAATTAATCTAATAAGCATTTTAGACTATTTCCTTTATCATTAGCTTAAATCATTAACTAGTATATAATGTTAGGATAGTATTTATACTAACCTTGTCATCTTATAATCTACTTTATTGCATTTGTAGAATCATGCATAGATAGGATGCTTTTTCATAACTAAATCAATCAAAAGCATCCCTCGTTCTTGCATTTGTCATCCCTAAGCCACTTTGCTCAATGATCTGAGAACAAAGGCATTGGCTTGAGGGACCTTGTGAGATAGAGAACCATAGAACCAACCTTGGGAAGTTGAGTTTCTTCATGACTCCATAACTTGCACCAAGAAGTCCTGTGGGTGTGTGAGCAAGCCTCTTTGAGACCATATTTTCACATTTCAAGTTTCATCGACCCACTTTCCCTGCATACATTTCTGGCGCCCACCATGGGGCACTACCCCATTAATCAAATTGGTTTTTAAAAATAATCACTTTTGCAGGTATGTGGGAAATAGGAATCAACGCATAGGGGACATCCCTTAGTGCATCTAGTTAATCTTCTAGTGCATCTGGCTCACTGTTTAGCGCGTGGGACTCATTCCCCAGTGCGTGCGGACCATATCTTAGTGCATCATATTTCTAATAGTTTCCGGTAGGTCTCGGCGTGGGAGAAAAACAAAATAGCACATTGGAAAAATAGCTTAGTGCGTCAGGCTTGTTCGATAGCGCATCCGGGTTATTTTGTAGCGCGTATAGTCTATTCTGTAGTGCATCGTAGACAGAGGCAAAAAACT